>NW_006159626.1:1134382-1149173 GCF_000334495.1 Tupaia belangeri chinensis
TGACTGCGGTCCCATACTTCATTCTCAAGCAATGTTGCCCACAGGCACCCAGCCGCAAAGGTAGACACACACATTACGGGAGGCCGCAGCTGCCCGAGGCAGGTGAGGCCAGAGAAAAGAGGAAACAGAGAGAATTTATTAAAAGCAAGTCTCCGCCCCCAAAAGTATGATATGAAATTCCATTACGAAAATAATTCCAGATGGACAAAGGCTTGAAAATAGTCTTTCATTGTGGGTGAGTTAGAGCCCCATCTGTCTACCCAGAGAGAAGAGGTGCACATCCATGCGTGTGTGTGCGGAGTTGTGGCCGCACACTCAGCTTTGTGGTTTGTTGGCTGTATAGAACTACAGATGTCTACACTACTGTGTTTTAAGGTCTCATTTCCACAGTACACAGTAAGCATATCTCGTTCCACAAATAGTAAACAAATATCGGCATGCAAGTTTGCGGAGGTATTTCACACACTTTGTTTTCAGGTTATTTTTGCTTAACAAACAAAAGTAGATTATGGGAGAAATCAAAGCAAAAGGGATTAATCAAAATAATGCCGGATAAAATCACAAGTTTTGGATAATCTCTTTTTAGAGATGTATCAGATATTTTGTAAACAGAAAATCTTTAAGAAGGCGCAGAATAGACAACTTCCAATTGATGAAAGAGAGATTGGTTTTGTGTTAATGACTTAGTTAAAAGCTGTTCCTTATTTTTTACATACTCACGCAGTTAGATGCTGCACCTTGAATTGAAATGTCTCTTAGAGTATAGAGCATCACTTAGAAATTACTATTTTAAACAGTATGATTCTTTAAAAATTAAGTCTTCTGAAGAACCAAAATGTATAGAGCAAAAAAAGTTGAGGAGCCTGTTTGACTTGGAAGTAGATGCTAGGAATCCCACTTAGCGGGCATATTCCTGCCCCTGCCCCCTGCCCTCTGCCCTCTCGGATTCCCTCCTTACCCTCCTCCTCCCCTGCCCAACCCCTGGAATGTGTGGACCTCCGAGTACTAACTAGGTTCTTTCACGTTGTGTTGTCACCAAAAAGTCTTATAGCAATTCAACACATTTTGTATTTTCTTAGAGTGATAATACATAGCATTGAAATTGTTGTTTTATTCCTCTGATCCTTTAGCAACTCTTTTTTCTAAGTTTTATTAATTTCCTTCACAAATGAGGGAGTCAGACAGACAGAATAAGAGAAATAAGAGAAATAATGAGAGGGACACTCCCAATATGGTCTTGATGCCACGATCCTCTCCCACACTCAGCAAGCCAGGGTCATAGCGTGCATGGGCCTGGGTACGCGGGGACTCCTTGGAACACGAACCCAGGGCCATCCCGCATGGCCTCGGCATCAGAGAGCAAACCATTGTTTTACTGCTTTGCCACTTAGTGACTTCATTTAGGGAAAATACTGCTGTTTAATTTTGATTATTATTATATTGGGTTATTAGCATTAATAAGTAATCCATTAAGGGCCCAGTGCATAGGACCCAGTGGAGGCGGGGAGCCAGTCGGACGAGGCCGTGGGTCGTCAGGCAGCGCTGAGGATCCTCGTTAGAGAGGAGGCAGCAGGGATGGAGAAACTGGGGGCCTGAAGAGCTATTTAGGAGCTAGGGCCAAGAGTGAGCTAGTGATGGAATATGGAGGCCAAAGGCAAGGAGAAGCAAAGGACAACTCTCCTGGTTCTAATCTGGCAATGGCCTGGCACCATCACCAACAGAGGGAGGACTGATGGGTTTGGAGTCAGAACAGTGAGGTTACTTTTGGACATGTTGCATTGCATGACTCTACGGCCTCCTCGTGAGCTCCAGAGGCAAAAGCTCTGGAAAGCGGTCTGGCCTTACCGTTACTAATGTTTTAGGAGTTCGGTTATTTTATAGTGTATTATACTGATCACAAAGTCAGAATGGTATTCTTATACATAGGTGACTGTAGCTATATCGGCAAAAACGGTCCTCATAATATTTAGACTGTGTGGCAGAGGCTTCTCTCCTGCCAGCAGGTGACCTGGTAGTGCCGTCTGGTGACATGTGCTCTGATGGTATCAGGAAAGGAGAGCTGGGGGAATAAAGGGGTGGGAGAAGGAATTGCTTCTGAAGTTCCAGCAGTAAAGGCCATTCATGGTGTGAAAGTAAATACCCATCATTTTGCATTTGGTGTTATAACGGTTTCGATTTTTCTTGGCTAATTTTGGTATTACTGTGTTCTTCCTAAGCGAACAGTGCACTTTCTGTAGTTAAGGGACCATCTCGCGGGTCTTTCTCTTTGCTCTGTCTTCACCCCCACCATTAGGACTAGGCAGCCCTAGTGTGAGTCCTCGCTGCGCTGCTCACGGGCTGAGAGGCATTGGCTAGGTCTCTCTGTGCTCTCCTCGGCTTCCTCTTCTGTAACATCACCCTTATGCTAATGTTACTTATTAGGCTGAACCATTCCAAATTGCTTATATCTGGTCTATGGAAATAGCAGTTTATGTGGCTTAACCAAATAGTTTGCAATGTTATAGTGAGGATGAAATACTGTATTTGAGTAACTTGAAAGTGCTCAATATAAATACATTTTTAAATCATTATTGTGTGATTAAGCACCGCTACTACTAATACTATAAATACACCTCCATTAACTCTTTCAATGGTACTTTCTTTTAAAAATACAAATATCAAAGAAAGCTAAGATTACTTAAATTGAAAGATCTAAAGGAAGAAAACAAACGTAGGGGAAAAATGTCTCACTACAAGGCCTGTGAAGTATGCAACGTTTTATAGAAATATGTCACCTAAGTCTTTTTGTTTAAGCTTAGCTTAAAAATCAAGTTACAATTGCAAAGTCAAAATCAAAATGATTTAATCGTTTTCATTTTGATCATGTAGAAGTTGATGAAATACACGAGGGAGGAGCTTCAGTCTTACAAATTACTGACACAAAACACAAAATTTGTGTTCTTGCCACTTTTTATTCCGTCAGCATAGTGAATGATGATTTTTATTATACAAACTACAGTAAAATTTCAATGGTCTGGAGATCAGTTACCAACCAAGTTCAGCTAGAACACAAACCACAAGCCTGCAAGTTATTTTAAAACACACACACACACACAACACTTTGTGCAATTATAGATACCACGAAGTACACGCAAAAAAACTCTTATACTTTTGTTTTTAAATTTCCATAATAAGAACTTTTAAAATGTAAATAAAGGCAGATGGGAAGAAAGTACAGAAACATATTTTTATATAGTCTCAGGGAGTGCATCATCTTCAGGTAGCTGCTTTACCTGTGGGACGAAGAGAACCTCCTCTTAGAAACCCTTACTTTGCTAGGTACCAAGGGGTAATCCTATCTTAGCTTTGTGAAATCCTAGTGTTAACTTTTTTTTTTTTTTATTTTTGCTATAGGGTACATGTGCTTGTCATAGAGACAGAAAGCAAGAAATCACCCTCCAGTAGTAATGGCCACACTGCAATCCCTTCTTCTCCATTCTCTCAGGATTTTGGACACACACACACACACACACACACACACCGGGTATGAGTTTTAAGCCACAAGGTCCAGGACTCAAACTGCAGTTGACCATGTGGGAGTCTGGTGACATAACCATTATCCCATATGCTGGTCTCCAATGTTAACAATTTTGGCCACAATCCCTACCCTGAGGGTAGGGTTAGGAATAGGATGATAAAGAATAGGAACTGCACTTCCTGCCTGTCCCTCTAACACTGCCGATCGCATCGGTAGCACAACTACTTATTTAAGAAGTAAATACTCCTTAAAATCCTACTCTATGGGGCTGACAGGTGGCGTGGTAGTTAAAGACTCTGGCCTCCCACATGGCTGACCTTCCACAGGTTCGAGTCTTGTACCTGGCAGATTGCCTTCTCACTTTCTTTATCCTTGTATCTCTCTCTCTTTGTCTTTCTCTGGTCAAATTAAAACAAATAATAATAATAATTAATTAATGAAGTTAAAGTAATTGAAAATATAATCCTCCTCTATAATATCATATTTGAATCAACAAATTAAAATATTTTCAAAGAAACTTCTTGTCTTTTACTCCTAGAGAACCTGCTCATTCAACTTTATATAGTGATGTGACAAGTGAAATGACCTGATTTCTCAAGCTGTCCAGCAAACTTAGGTGACAGCTATGGAAACCAGGAAGAAGAGAAAAGCATAGTCTCACAAAACCCGGTGGTATGGGAACAATTAGAGTAGAGATTCCACACTCCACAGACCAAAATCAACTCACAGTTGTTTTAGCTCCCGCAGTGCTGATCTCCACGGTGTCTTTGCTTTGTTTCAGTTACAGTTTTTTGCTTTGGTTTTGTTTGGTTGCAAACACATACTTATTAGGTGATTCGCATATTAAAAATTGATTTCAGATCTCTTTTGTAGAACTGAAAATCAGGTAACACCAAGTCTACATTTAGTTCTTAAGAGTTTTGACGGATTGTAGTCCATGTGGTGTTCAGGTTGCTGAACTGCCTTTTAAGGAGGGCATTTCAGTACCCACAGCCCCCACCCTTCTCCATTGTCTCCCTAAGACTGAGGCCCAGTGTTGGTTGCCATTTATCATTGTGTATTCTAAAAAAAACTTGAGGGAACCAGCAGTTAGCGTAATGGCTATGTCGCTGGACTCCCACGTAGTCGACCGTGGTTCACGTCCCGGACCCGGTGGCTTAAAACTCAGGCCAGGCGCGTGTGCGTGCGTGCCCAAGATCCCGCAGAGGAGAATGGAGAAGACGGGATTGCAGTGTAACCATCCCCCCTGGAGGGGTGATTTCTCGCTTTCTGTCTCTATGTCTCTGTCTGTCTGGCGAGCGCACGCGCCCTACAGTGAAAATCTCTCCAAAGAAAAAAATAAATAAATAAATTAAAAAAAAAAAAAAAAAAAAAAACCTTGAACAAATATTTGTTACATCTAAGTCTCCATGAAGAGTGAGCAATAGACCAGCTGGTGGCATGGTGATTAAGGCAGCTAATTACCTATGGCTGACTGTGTTTCAAGTTCCAGACCCGTCAGCTTGGGGAACACGCTAGGAGTGTGTGTGAACGTGCACGTGTCCCTAGAATCCAAGAGGAGACTGGAGGAGAAGGGATTGCAGTGTGGCCATACCCCGTGGCAGTGATTTCTCACTTTGCATTTCCCTCTCTCTCCCTCTCTCTGGCAAGTGCACACACCCTATAGCAAAAAAAAGTGAGCTATGAAAACAGGTCTGGAGGGCTATGTAGTGTGTCAAGAAAAGAAGCAAGCACATTTTGTTATGGACGACAAGAATATTTCAGTATGTAATATGCAGAGAGTGTGTGTGTTTTAAAATAGTATCATAAAGCCTATTCGTTCACTTCCTTTACAAACTCCATGGGCCCGTCGGCATTTGGGTGTAGTAAAGACCCTTCCGTAGTTCTGAGCACAGCTGCTTATTACAGCAGAATCATAATCACTGACAGAAGTTTGACTAGATCCAAAAGATGCTATTTTAAAAGATAATGAAAAATGCAAAACTTTCCAGAACTATTTCAACCGAAAATAGTTAAAATAAGAAAGTTGAGCCATATGAAATTGCCGATGTTCAATAATTTTTGACTCACAAAACTTGTAATTTCACATGAATTAATCTACTAAAGTAGTAAGCTTATGCTACCTGTTTATTTCACTTTGTGAAATTCTTTCCTCACAATACCAAATAGACATAGTGCTTTATCTGGTTAATCAAATTTCATAATGTGCTGAAGAGTAGTCATTACACAAATATTATGTAAATTTTATGAAAGCAATTAAAACGCACACCACCATGCTTCATTGCAATCTGAAATGTAGCTTATGTTCATGGATGTGATAATATACTCTGAGTGAACAACTGAAAATATTTTGTAGCTGCTAAGCCCTTCATTATGAGCAGATAGTAGCTTTGCAGATCTTCTAATCCCCTGAGGTGTGATGCTGTCTCTAGAGAGGCTTACTCTATTTAGCATCTCATAAAATATGTTCTAGAAAGCTTATTTCTCCTCTATGGGCTACTTGCTGCTTTTACAAGGGTTCATTTTCAAAAGAAATTGTCACCTGAAATTTGGATTTTACAAGAAGCTTCAGTAAATTCAAAGGACTAAAATAGAAGGTTTAGAAATGAAACCTTGGGAACCAGCAGTTAGCGTAATGGCTATGTCGCTGGACTCCCACGTAGTCGACCAGGGTTCGCGTCCCAGACCCGGTGGCTTAAAACTCACACCGGGCTCGTGTGCGTGCGTGCCCAAGATCCCAAGAGGAGAATGGAGGAGAAGGGATTGCGGCATGACCATCCCCCCTGGGGGGTGATTTCTCGCTTTCTGTCTCTATGTCTCTCTCTGTCTGTCTGGCGAACGCACGCGCCCTATAGCGAAAATCTCTCAAAAAAAAAAAAGAAGAAATGAAACCTTTATTTTTAAATCTTACATTTCTTGAGGTTTGGATAGTTCTTTCAAATAGTGCATTTATTGCATACAAGTTATTTCAAAGTAATAGTGCTTACTATATACTGCATGCATAGCTAATAAAATGAAATACAATAATAAGTAGGTAGAGAACTACATTATCTGATTTTCTTTTGTTGGACTTTTTTTGTAGTTGTTATGAAAAGCATAAAATTTCACAGAATGCAAATGTTTAAATTCTGCCCTTTAACTTTCAAAGCTATTATCATCAAGAAAAATTTGCATTTCTTAAATTAATAATGGTTTGTTTATAACTATGTATAAATATATATGCTATTACTAATTTAGGGGAACTGTCAGTCATAGTCTATTTCTTGGAGACATCTCTCTCTGGACCTGAAAAATACAGATAGTCACCTGAACTTAATGACATTTGCAATGTTGGGGTAGATGATGGAGAAGTGTATGGAAGAACAATTCTATTTCAAAGGATTTGCTACAATTAAACCAGTTTGTCTGACTAAAAAATAAACTGAATCCAGTCTTGTCAATACATGTATTTTAGCAAAAATATCCTTTTACATCAAACACCAGGTGTTTATTTTCTAACAGCTTAAAATGAAAATGTTTAGTGTACCTCTTTCCCACTATACAAGATGGCAGGTGAAAAGCTGCGAAGCAGGACACTAAGGAGAAGAAACCTGAAGCCAAGAAGGCTGATGCCAATGGCCAGGTTGAAAAGGGTGACCCCAAGGCTAAAAAGCCCAAGAAGGGGAAGCCCCATTGCAGCCAAAACCCTGTCCTAGTCCAGGGCATTGGCAGATACTCCGGTCTGCCATGTATTCCAGGAGGGCCGTGTACAAGAGGAAATATTCAGTCACTAAATCCAGGATTAAAAAGAAAAAGAAGGAGAAGATTTTTGCGACTGTCACAAAACCAGTTGGTGGAGACGAGAATGGTGGTACCCGGGTGGTTAAACTGCGCAAAATGCCTAAGTATTATCCTACTGAAGATGTGCCTCAAAAGCTGTTGAGCCATGGCAAAAACCCTTCAGTCAGCCTGTGAGAAAGCTGCGAACTAGCATCACTCCCGGGTCCATCTGATCATCCTCACTGGACGCCACAGAGGAAGAGAGTGGTTTTCCTGAAGCAGCTGAGCAGTGGCTTGCTACTTGTAATTGGACCGCTGGTTCTCAATCGAGTTCCACTGCGTAGAACACACCAGAAATTTGTCATTGCCACCTCCACGAAAATTGATATTAGCAAAGAAAAAATCCCAAAGCACCTTACCGATGCTTACTTCAAGAAAAAGAAACTGTGGAAGCCCAGACAGCAGGAAGGTGAGATCTTCGACACAGAGAAGGAGAAATACGAGATTTCGATCAGAAAGCTGTGGACTCGCAAATTTTACCAAAAATCAAAGCTCCAGGGCTACCTGCGATCTGTATTTGTCCTGACAAATGGAGTTTATCCTCACAAATTGGTGTTCAAAATTTTTTTTGCCTAGAACCTAATTAAATAACTGATCATATATTTTAAAAAATGTTTAGTGTATGTAAGGTATTATTTAAAACAGAAAAAGGATTTAAAATATATCACAAAAGAAAGATTTAAATTATAGAAATGATTCCTTATGGATCTATAGAGAATTGTCATGCATCCACAATTTCATTTCAAATATGTTTTTACTCAATGGTAAATAGTGTTCCAGTTGATGGGACCAGCAATTAACAAAATGGCTATGTCGCTGGACTCCTAATGTAGTCGACCGCGATTCGAGTTCCGGACCCGGTGGCTTAAACTCACACCAGGTGTGCGTGCCTGCATGCCCAAGATCCCAAGAGGAGAATGAAGGAGAAGGGATTGCAGCGTGGCCCTCACTCATCGGTGTGATTTCTCGCTTTCTGTCTCTGTTTCTCTCTTTGTGGCGAGCACACGCACCCTATAGCAAAAACCTCTCAAAACAAGAAAAAAAAAAAAGTAGTGTTCCAGTGAATAAAATAAAGTGCATCCAGATATATACAACTTACATTTTCATGCACTAACCTAAAGTTAAGTACTATAGAGAGAGAGTGCAGGAACCAGGAATAGCCGATAATGTGCTGTTATTTCATTGTGTTTACTCACATCATCCAGGGTACACTGTTGCCCTTGATGTTTAACTCTCTTCTTTTTACTCTGTCTATCCTTTCTGTTTTTTTCAGACAGGATTAGTCATGCATACATATATAAAGAGATTAACCTTACCTTTAATTCTTTATTTCATTTAGTCCCAAAGGAAATGATTTTTAATCAATGCCTAAAACTAGGAACAATTAGAAAAGACCATAGATTTCCCATGCTCTTTCTTTCTCCCAATTAAAATGCCTGGTAGACTGCATGCATTTATATTCTCTATCTCCTAAAATCTTGCCAATCCAACATAAGACTTTTTTATTATTATTATTTTTAATGTTTATTTCTTTCATTTTTTTTTTAATTTTTAATGTTTATTTCTTTCACAAAGGAAAGAGGCACCCAAGGTCTTTATAGCATTGTCCATGCCCAGTCTCATCTGGCCCAGATCACATCCATGCCTATCACCCTCAGGGAGGCCCCAGGATGTGAACTCAGGACCTTTTCCATGTGTGCTCAGTTGCATTAACACTGTACTACCACCTGGCCCAGGGACTTTTTTTTTATAAGACCAAGCGTATAGACTAAGTCATAGTGGCACATAGGCAGCTTCCACTTGGGAGACTAGAAGCCACATGGGATATAATAGTTTGGTTCCCAAGCCGACCTGAACATGCCAGGCATGGTGGTGCACACCCATTACCCGAGCTAACTAACTGTAATCCCAGCTGACTGAGTTGTGCATGTTAAAGGCGGAGAGCAGCATAGGGAAACCCTGCCAAAAATCTTCATTTCAGTTCCTGTCCCTTCCTTCTCTCTCTCTGCCTGGGGGGGGGGGGACATTAAGACAAAGAGAGCTAAAAAGTCAGAAAGAGAGATTCAGACAGGCGAGCTCTTGGCCCCAGAATCTCTGCAAAGTTCAGCTCTCAAAGGCATCAGGTATACTAGAAACCTCCTATGATATGGCCAAAAGCCTAGTGACTAGACATTTGAGAAAAGCTTCCACCTTAAAAGAGAGAGATGAAAACAAGCAAAAGGAAGTATTAGGCCAAGAGGACACAGTGACAATGACGACGGCAGAAGAAAACAAAAATGATTAACATTATCACGAGATGAAATTACATCTTTGAAAAAAAATAAATGTGGGCCAGCCAGTGGCAGAGAGGTTAAGGAAGCTGGATCTCACATGGCTGGCTGAGCATTTTGAGTCTCAGACCCAGCAACTTAAGAAACACCAGGCACGTGTGTATGCATACCCCAAATCCCAAGAGGAAAATGAAGAAGGGATTGTGGCATGGCCATCACCCCTGGGGATGTCCCCCTCTCTGTCCCTCTCTCTTTTTCTGGTAAGCGCACGTACCCTGTATGAAAAACTCAATTAAAAAAAAAAAAGGCTACTATGAAAGGCAGGACATGATTCCAGATTGAATGGGCCCACCACATGCCCAGCTCATGAGTGAAAATAGGTCTACATGAGGGCATGTCATCATGATGCTTCAGGTTGTCAAGGATGCCGGAAACCCTTCAAGGTACCCGAGGACAACAGGATCTGTGCTGTGACTCAGTCATAAGACTAGATTGGGAACCAGCAGTTAGCGTAATGGAATATGGGAACGAGAAGACAATAAAGCAGTGCCCCTTACCCTGAAGATACATAGTTTTCAACCTGGAAAATTCTATGCATTGCCCAGTTCTTAAATGTGAAAATAAAATAAAGATGCTTTTAGACCTTTAAGGACTCACATCTTACCTCCCTTTATCCCTTCATCCCCAAAGTGGATAAACATAATAGGGGATGACAAGGGACCCATAGGGGAGCAGAAAAGGAAAGGAGTTCCATGTATTTTTCCCTGATATCCTTCAGTTTATAAGGAGCAAGAGCGCTGAGGGATGAGAGGGTGGAGAACGTCAGGAAGGAGAGCATAGAGAGAGGGAGGAGGACTGCGATTAATAAGATAATTTATCTATTTGAGCTTTGGGGAAAATGCCAGAACATTTTTATTTACTTCCTCATTAGAAGAGGGGCCCCCTCAACATGGTCTTCATGCCACAGTTCAGCCCATAGCCCTGCCACCAGCCAGGATCATGGGCACAGCCACGGGGGTGCTGCCACATCCCTGAGGACCTGGGACCCCAACCAGGAGCCTCGCCTGCAGTCTCTGGCATCGTGCAGTGTCCCTACTGCCGAGCCACCACAGTGGGGTCTCTGCTGGAGCACTTGAAGCAGAAGGGTAGACGAGAAAAAGTGAACAAATAAAATGTGAGGCAAATATAAACTCCAGGTATAAAGTGAGAAATGCAAGTTAATCCCAGTAGACTCCTTGGCTTAGCAGTGAACAGTATGTTTAGTCATAATAAAATATCTTCGCTTTTATTTATTCTCCCTGCTACACTGTAAAGAGAAAGTCTCTCGTACTCATCTTTTTTTTTACCTGCTTTGTTATTCTGGATGAGTGGTTTTACAAAAATGTTAGTTAAATTAACCTAAAGTTCAAAAATTTTCTGCATAATTTAGTATTTGTTCATGTCACTTACTCTCTTTAAGTTCATAAATCTTTTTTTTTTAGAATTTGCCAGAGGGTGTGTGCACTCACCAGAGAGAGACAGAGAGGTAGAAAGAGTGGGAGAAAGCAGCCCCAATGGGGCGTGGTTGTGCTGCAATTCCTCCATCTCTGGACCCTGTGGAATGTGGGGCATGCACGCACACATTGCCGGAACACATGGTCAGCCGTGTGGGATCCAATTCACTTGGCCACTAGGCCACAGGTCTAGCCCAAGGTGATCAATCTTTTTTTTTTTTAAGGCTTCAAAGACTTTTTTTTTTTTAAGAATTGTTTATTTTATTTATTTATTATTTTATAAATGTGACCAGAGATAAATAGAGAGAAAGAGAAAGTGAGAAAGCAAGCATCCATGTCTTCAGAGACTTTTTTTAAAAAAGAATTATTTAATTTAATTAATTTATTTATGTATTTTGAAAGATTTTTACTATAGGGCAGGCATGTGTACTCCCCAGAGAGACAGAAAGCAAGAAATCACTCCCCAAGGGTGATGGCCACACTACAATCCCTTCTCCTCCATTCTCCTCTCAAGATTTCGGGCACGTATGCACACACACCCAGCGTGAGTTTTAAACCACCAGGTCTAGGACCTGAACCAAGGTCAACTATGTGGGAGTCCAGCAACCTAACCATTACACCATCTGCTGGTCTCAAGGCTCCACCTTCTTGGCTCCTCACCATGTTCCCTGCTCCCCAGTCCCAACATGGATCACCAATGACTGCTCCCACCTCCTAACCAGCCCCTCTCATTGGCCTGTGTCTTCTTAGGACCCGCTCTCATGAACAGCCAAAGTGACCCTCTGGAGGCAAGTCACCTCAAGTCCCTCCTCAGAAACAAGGCACGTACGAGCTCTCTCTCACTCCCAGGAAGGCCACGGAGGCCGCATGAGCTCAGTCCCCTTCCCCAGGCACTGCGCTCACCGCTGTCCCACCTGCCAGGGATCACCCTCCCATCTGTCCCCCCTGGGATGCCACATCCTCCCTCCCAGATCTTCACACTCACACTCTCGCCTTCTCAGATCTTTCAGGGTTCCCTTTCCTGATTACTGTGAAAATAGTGCTGCTCCCACCCTCTCTTGCTTTCTCTGCCCTCCCCTATCACTTATCAGCTGATTTATACACAGGATGCAAATCCCCTGAGGGCAAGGCTTTCCCATTTTCTTCACCACTCTGTCTCCAGCCTACTCCTCTGCCTAGGGTATAGTGCTCAGTGCATACAGAATAAATAAACTGAAGTATGGCAAAATAAGCAAGTCATCTTTTAAGATCTAGTTTTATGCTGAATTTCTAAAATGCATACTTAAACCTTAAGCAAAAATGGCAAAACTAGTATTGTGACTGCTCTTTGGCAATTAAATATTTCAAATACCATATTAGTTCTTAGTTGAAATCTTTGCAAATTGAGAACCAACCGTGGTCGACTATATGGGAGTCCAGTGACATAGCCATTACACCATCTCCTGGTCCCTTATTTATTATTGTTGTAAATATGACCAGAGACAAACAGAGAGGAAAAAGGGAAGGTAAGAAAGCAAGTTGCCAGGTCTAAGACTTGAACCAAGGTCAACCATGTGAGAGTTCAGCACCTTAACCACCACGTCACCTGCCAGCCCCCTAAGTATTTTTTCATTTATTTATTTATGAATATATTTTTAGGTTTTTGCCATAAGGTGCATGTCCTCATTGGAGAGAGACAGAAAGAGACGAAAGGACGGACAGCAGTGAGAAGTCACTCCCCTGCCCCGGGGGGAATGGCCATGCCATAATCCCTTCTCCATTCTCCTCTTGAGATTTTAGCTTACATGCATACATGTCTGGCATGATTTTTGAGCTGCCGAGTCAGGGATTTGAACTGTGGGCAGCCATTTGGGAATGGCTTACCTACCATGCCACCCCATTTGCTAGCCCTGATCATATATCTTAAACAATGAAAAATCTCAGACTCCGGTTAACATGTGGAAGGGCATCGCCTGCCAACTGCCTCCCAATGGAGAGGACGCCAGAGAGAGGTGGTGAAGAGGGAGAAGAATAGAGCCAGGATTCAACGCAAAAAATGACCCAGAGACTCACTGGTGACATGTAACCTCCCGAACATAGGCACCTGAGGGGACGAGTGTCTCCGGGTGAAGAAAAGCGTGATTCCCAGGAGTGGTTGCAGACAGCTCCAGCTCATTAATCACCTCCTGCGTTCCCCACAGCCAGACAACCAGCCCATCCATCACAGGAGAAAGACTTGGAGGGACAGACATCGGTGTGTTTACAGTGCCGGTGACCCAGCATTTTATCTGAGACATCATCGCAGAGGTGTGGAGGAGAGGAGGAGAGACCAACAGAACGAGAGTGAGACTCATGGATCTTGCATCTAAAGGGTTCTGAATCTAAGAGCAAAGGAGCCTACAACGTTCCAGGAAAATAAAAGATACATTCTGATAAAGGGTTGATCCTGAGAGACAAAGGAAGAAGCATGTGGCTTCTGGATGTTAAAAACAAGACACATAAGAAGGGGAAGAAGCCAGGTTGGACTGAGGCTTCTCCACAGCAAAACCAAAGCACCTGTCTGTAAAGCTCTGAAGGAAAAAATAAGTTTGACCCCCAAATGTATTATTTAGCCAACTCGTTCCTTAAGCATAAGGGTCATAGTCTTTCTGAAGCATATAGGAACTTAGGGAATATATGATGAATCTTTCTTAAAAAATAAGCAAAACAACTAAAGTCACCAAGAAATTAATTAAAACAAAGTCTCAGAAAAAAAAATAAATCATGAAGAAACTTCTGTTAAGTATTTAACCCACTTAAACAGAAGAGAAGAATAGGCATGAGAGTCGTGGTTACTAAAGCAGAAGCATCAAAACTTGTCAATGTAAGATTAAGAATACAGCTAACAAATGTGAGAGGAAGAGGAGGAGAGAAAGGCCTGTCAGTTTACGCACCTTTCTGAGAAGGGCATTAGGAGATTCTGCAGTTAATGTGTAGAAATTTTTAAATGACTCCAAATTATTAAAAAAAAAAAAAAAACACCTTGAAACTCATGCCAGGTGCACGTGCATGTGTGCCCAAAATCCCAAGAGCGAATGGAGGAGAATTGTGGCATGGCCATCCCTCCAGGGCGTGATTTCTCACTTTCTGTCTCTGTCTCTCTGGAGAGTGCACATACCCTATAGTGAAAATCTCTCTTAAAAAAAAAAAAACAAAGTAGCACAAATCTCTCTTTAAAAAAAAAGTTCTGCTGCTGCAACTTTTTCAGTTGGTCATTATTGAGAATGCTTTCAGGTTGTTTTTGTTTTTTGTTTCTTTTTTTTTTTTTTTTTTTTTTTTTTTTTTCTCAGAGGACATGTGTGCTGGTGGGAAAGACAGACAGAGAGAGAGAGAGAAAGGGAAAGTGAGAAGTCACCATCCGGAGGGAATGGTCACGCCATGACCCCTCCCTGCCATTTCTACCTTATACTGGATAAGTATAAACAAAGCAAAGAACAAAAGCAAAGGAATGTATTGGTCAAAAATGGGGTGACCCCCAGAATCAAAATTAAAAACTAAGTAAGATAGGTCTTGGAAAGGGCAAGAGCATGGGCTCTCTGGGTAGATGAGACTAAAGATGCTCTTCTTAAGGGGACGTCCCCTGGGTGGATGGACTTCCACCATTTTTCTCTTTCTTCTTCTTTTTTTTTTTTTTTTTTGGAGAGGTTTTTGCTATAGGTTGCGTGCGCTTGCAC
>NW_006159626.1:1149366-1155571 GCF_000334495.1 Tupaia belangeri chinensis
CACCATTTTTTTCTTTTTTCTTTTTTTTTTTTTTTTTTTTTTTTCAAGCTTATTTATTGATTTCTCCTAAGAGAGCCCCTCAACAGGGTCTCCACACCACACGCCCAGCCCAGCCCAACCAGCCAGGACCACAGGCACACGTGTGCACATGTGTGCACATGCGACCTGCTCAGGGAGACCTCGGAGTGTTAACCCGGGACCTTCCCCTTCCGTCTCAGTGTCGCAGAGCGCTGTGTCACCGCTGTGCCACGGCGGCTGGCCCTGGTTTTCTTCTTAAGTCATCACAGGTAGAACTCAGCTCTCTACCCCCGTGGGTTAGAGTTGGGATGCAGGCCCTCCCGCTGCCTGTAAAAGGCAGGAGACCTTTTATTACAGTCTCTGAACTGCATCCTATGGAAAGGAAAATTGAGGGTTTGTTACCAGAAAGTTGCGAAGGATACTGGGAGGTAAAAATTACCAGTGTCCCCCATCTTTGCCTCACTCTAAACTTGCAGCAAAAGTAAGCTTTTCTCCCACTCAGTATGCCACTGAGGAATTAGCTGATTTAGTTTCTTTATCAGATCTGTTCCTTCATTCCTTTCAAAGTAATTACAGGCTGCTTCTTCCCTGTCTCATGACACTGATTATTAGCTAAAGCTAATTCATCAGCTGGATATAGGTGAAACACCTTTAGCTATCTTTCAGGAAAAGCTTAGTAAATTATTTGTCATTCTCCAACCCAAGAAATGTTCTCCCTGTAAGTAAAAGTTTATTAGATACCGTGAGAGGTCTTTGGGTTCAGCCATTTACTGTCCCAGCTATAATTAGAAAGCTAGACAAATTATATCAACTCCTAGGGAAAAAATCCACACACATACTCTTTTTAATAAATCCAATTTACTCTATTTGCTTGGTATTAACAACTGTTAATGTTATGTCCAAATTCCCTTCCTTCCTCGTTGAAAAGAGCGGTATTACTACAGCCAGTACATACAAATGGGTAGTTAATTACTCGGCACGGAGGGCGATGTGATTCATCACTGCAGTGTGGAAGCGAATGCTGCCAATTGTCAGCTTTTTCCAAACCACACAGTGCTAGATGGTTTATGTCCCAATCAATGGTGGCAAAGCTCCAGAAAGAAATCCTACTTAGATGTCAGGGACTCATTAAGCCGATCACTCCTTCAACAGTGATTTCCAAACCTGGCTAGATATCAAAATCATTTGGTGACATTAAAAAGAGGGAGAGAGAGTGCCCATCCCCAAACCCATGGGATCCGAAGACTCCCTGGCTGGGTTAAGGACACATTTGGGATTTTGCAGGCCCTGAGCTTTATACAACTTGGGAGTCTCCTTAGGAAAAAGAAACACAAAAGTGTCTTGCTTTTACAGATTTTCCAAAACTATATTACGAAGTGAGCACATTTTAGGATCCAGACCCTTGCCATGTAAAAGTCTCTGTAAGTGATAAACTCTGAAGCTCAACTTTCATTAATGTCAGGCTGAATCTGCCTGTGGGATCAGTCTGGGGACAGATGTGTTTTTGCGCATCCCTGGGTAGCGAGCACGCGCATTCGCGTGCACTGTTCAGGTGCCCAGGTGAGCGGATCCCATTGGACCACGCCTTTCTGTAGTGTCTGCGAATTCCATGCTCCTCAGCCTTCTCTTTCAGCGTTTCTCTCCCCCTGTTTGTTCTTTATGTGATCGTTTTCTGCCTCTGCTTCTGTACTGGTCAAAAATTAACCGTCTGACATTTCTTTGATTTGTCCCCAATTTTTTTAACAGTCCCTAGCCTCAACAATAATACCCACAAGGCCCATTACTGGATTTGGGGGTTGAAATAATTGCTGGACTTTCTGAGACATTGACAGGTATATGAGACAGCAAACTGGCAGTGGAAGGGGACATTGGTAATAAGATAGTGAGGAAAATAGAAAAGAAAATAATAATGGGAAGTTTAGTATTCTCCATATTTCAATCTAGTTTTCCACCAAACTGTAGAAACTCAAATTGAAAAGCTTTGAGTTTCATGTTTGGATTTCCTTTGCTTTTCTCATGGTGGAGATGCCCACGAGCAGAAATTGCAAATATCTTAGCTAATCTGCACACCAGCCCGCAGCCCTGACTTACAGCTGCTCTGGTTACAGTTAGGAAGAAATAATTGAGCTATACTTGCTGTGTATGTTTCAGTTTTTTCACATGATTTCACATGATTTCAGGTGTTGGATTTTGGCACCAGTAAATGTGTCTGTCTGTCTTGAGAAGCACTGGGTTAGAGAGAAAACCCACTGTAGGAAATGTCTAGTTCTGTATTTTGTTCTGGTAAAGTTAAGTGATCTGTCTAATAAAAGCAGACCGAATGTTGAAAATGTTTAAATACAAATACATATAAGGAGAAATATTTGTTCTCTCTAATTTCCCCAAGCAAAGATACCTACGGTCATCGTGGTGATGACATACTGTGTACCTTCTCAGTAACCATTTGTAGAATAAACGAGACCTCTTTCTGAGTTTTTCCTCTAAGTGCCTATTAACCTTCTGACATTTCTTTGATTTGTCCCCAATTTTTTTAACAGTCCCTAGCCTCAACAATAATACCCACAAGGCCCATTACTGGATTTGGGGGGTTGAAATAATTGCTGGACTTTCTGAGACATTGACAGGTATATGAGACAGCAAACTGGCAGTGGAAGGGGACATTGGTAATAAGATAGTGAGGAAAATAGAAAAGAAAATAATAATGGGAAGTTTAGTATTCTCCATATTTCAATCTAGTTTTCCACCAAACTGTAGAAACTCAAATTGAAAAGCTTTGAGTTTCATGTTTGGATTTCCTTTGCTTTTCTCATGGTGGAGATGCCCACGAGCAGAAATTGCAAATATCTTAGCTAATCTGCACACCAGCCCGCAGCCCTGACTTACAGCTGCTCTGGTTACAGTTAGGAAGAAATAATTGAGCTATACTTGCTGTGTATGTTTCAGTTTTTTCACATGATTTCACATGATTTCAGGTGTTGGATTTTGGCACCAGTAAATGTGTCTGTCTGTCTTGAGAAGCACTGGGTTAGAGAGAAAACCCACTGTAGGAAATGTCTAGTTCTGTATTTTGTTCTGGTAAAGTTAAGTGATCTGTCTAATAAAAGCAGACCGAATGTTGAAAATGTTTAAATACAAATACATATAAGGAGAAATATTTGTTCTCTCTAATTTCCCCAAGCAAAGATACCTACGGTCATCGTGGTGATGACATACTGTGTACCTTCTCAGTAACCATTTGTAGAATAAACGAGACCTCTTTCTGAGTTTTTCCTCTAAGTGCCTATAGTTATGATGACTAAGGTATACATATTTAAGTGAGGGTATATTTAAATAAGGCTGTGTGCTAGACAATGATGACACGAAGATGAGTAAGTGGGCTTTGCCCCTCTCAAGGGAGTTTAATTCCAGGTAGAAAAGACAAATATATTCCTACCCACACTTAGACACACGAGGATGCAGAAGGCAGATGTGTGAAATCATGTGTGAATTGTCTTTCCAAGTCTAAGTGCCAAGCAGATTTCTTTTCCCTTGACATCCATGACTCCTCTTTCTCTTATTCCACATCCAACCCATCAGCAGGCGGTTGCTCCTATTTTAAAGTCTAGTCAGAAGTCGGTCACTCCTTCGCACCTCCACAGTGCAGAGCTGGGCCAGTCCGCTATCACTCTGTGCTTGGATTATTGCAGTACCCTCCTTATCGGTCTTGGCTCCTTATAGTCTGTTTTCAACTCAGGAAGCCAGAGCAGTCCTTAGACAATTTAAATTAAATCTTCATTTTATTTAGAGTGAAAGCCATTTTTCTTTCTTTTCAATTTAATTTTATTTTTTAGGCTTTTGTCATAGGAGGTATGCTCTCTCCAGAGAAAGACAGAGATATAGAGAGAAGGAAAATGAGAAATCGCTCCCCCTGGGGGGTGACCATGCCACAATCCTTTCTCCTCCATTCTTTTCTTGGGATTTGAGGCATCACACACACGTGCCTGGCATGATTTTCAAACGGCCAAGTCCAGGGTTCAAACCCTGGTCAGTCATGTGGGAGTCCAGCACCTTCACCACCACACCACCTGCTGGCCCCACCAATATTTTTTTAAATGTCCCGCAAAATGATTTTTTTAACCTCCTTTTCCATTAACTCCCTGATCTCACCTGAACTATTCTCCTACTTTCCAGAACACGCCAACAGTTTTCCTACCTTACAACTGGCCCTACGTTTTCTGAGTGGAAAGCCTTTTCCTTAGATACCTGTATCAAACCTCTGCCCCTTCGGGTGTTTGGGCACACGTCACGGCCTTGGTGAGGACTACCTTGGCTGCCCTCATGAAAACTGTAACGCTCCTACCCCGGTTCTTGCTTCATTTTTCTCTAAAGCATTTTATTATTTGACACGGTAGATATTCCACTTATTTACTCGTTTGCATCTGGAGTACAAGCTGCACGTGGGCAAGGATGTCATCTTTTCCTCCCCGGCTCCCACGTCACCTGATGCGCAGCAGGGACTCAATTAGCATTTGTTAGGTGAAAGGAGATCATCGATCACCCCCAGAGGTCCGCCATGTTCTCCCTCCTTCTGTTTCCTCAGCGTCAACGTCCAGATACTTGTACAGTGTTCTTGGTCAGCCTCGAAACACATATGCTTTGTCCACCTGGACGTCTCTTAAGTGGCCGGGCTCTGACATCCCACCCCAGTCTGCAACACCGACGAGGGGTTGCGCCGTCCTTGTGGGGGTCTGGAAAGCTCAGGTCAGAGAGGTGGACAGACGGCTCCATGACAGAGACGCTGTGTACTCTTCCGTGACCACAGACTGGCATAAATTCGGAGTGCACTTCTCCTAAAGTGGGGAGATCTCGTACGGTGGCAGGATTTTGAGAAGGACGCGTAATTCCCTGGTAAGTAATGTATGTATTCATGCAGACTGGACTAGAAGGGGATCGTGGAAGCAGGGCCTGCAGGTTCTTGGCTAATGTTGGGGTGGTCAGGCTTTTATCTCTTCCTCATCTTGAATGTTAAAATTTAATAAGGGGATTGTCAGGGAAACCTCACATTCCACTCAGAGTTGGTTACCTCCAAACAGCACCGCTGAAAACCAGAGCAGGGGATCAGAGTCCTGTTAAATGTATGCCAGTTCTGAAACACCCCTCATTGAGAACACTTTTGGAAGTATCACTGGAAATAGTTTTTTGTTTTGTTTTGTTTTGTTTTGTTTTTGAGAGGTTTTTGCTATAGGGCACGTGCACTCACCAGACAGAGAGAAGAGACAGGGAGACAGAAAGTGAGAAATCACCCCCAGGGGGGATGGCCACGCCACAATCCCTTCTCCTCCATTCTCCTCTTGGGATCTTGGGCATGTACACACATGTGCCTGGCCTGAGTTTTAAGCCACTGGGTCCAGGACGCGAACCGCGGTAGACTACGTGGGAGTCCAGCGACATAGCCATTACGCTAACTGCTGGTCCCTCATTGGAAATAGTTTCTATATGCCCAGTCAGATTTGTGTCTTTCTGCTTATAAAATAAAAAAAATAAATAGAAGGGCAGTGGGGTGGGGGAATACTTATCTTGTTCTTGGTGCATTAAAAGACCTTTTTAAAATTTTTTTTTTGAACTTATTTTTCTTTTCATCAGCTTGGAAAGAGGATGCAATCTTTACGTAATGCTCGTATTTCCATTTCAGGATGTGTAGGACAGGAGAGCCTTTCCCAGAAAGGTCAAAGGCCACGGCCAGCTCGCTCCCTGTTAGCCAGACAGTACGTGCGTTGCCCGTGGCCCTCAGAGAGGGGGCTGTGTAAGTGCACGCAGCACCTCCGGACTGGCAGCACGGTCAGAGCTTTCATCCTGTTGCTACCCGCCATTGGAGGGCAATTGTTTTTATTATATGTATTTTCCACTTGATTTTCAGAGATTCAGCATTTCTAGTTAAAGCATACTCTGCAGTCTTTGAAATTTTTATAAATAACTGAGCATTTGAAAAGTTTTCTGTAACCTTAGGTTTTCCCCCTGAATGTACTTTAAATTTTGTGTCTCTGAGGATAGACTAAGTTTACTTTATGGTGCTTTCCTTCAAATTCATGGAAAATTAATCTGTTGTTAGAAAGCAACTTTTGGGGCCGGCAGATGGCGTACCAGTTCTGTGGCTGGACTCCTACATGGCCAACTGCGCTTCGAGTTCGACCCAGTGGCTTCAAAATCA
>NW_006159626.1:1156135-1189091 GCF_000334495.1 Tupaia belangeri chinensis
GGAATGAGCCTCGCAGACATAACAGGCAGTAGGAAACCCAGGAGTTTGGGGCTTGGCTCTACATAAATCTGAAAAATAAGAATGCTAGTACTTTGTGTGATTAGAAGTCAGGGTCGTGATTACCCTAATTGGGCAGTTCCTGGTGACTGAAGTGTGGATGAGAAGACTTCCAAGGTGCTGACCACGGACTGTCTCTCAGTCTGGATGTCATTATACAAAACTTTAAGACTGTTAACATCCATCAGGCTGTACCCTTAGACATGTGCACTAGTCTACATGAATGTCATACTTCTAAAAAGTTGATAAACTGGGACCAACAGGTGGCACGACTCCCATATGGCCGACTATGGTTCAAGTCCAGACCCATGGCTTGAAAATCACACCAGGTGCACGTGTGTGAGCCAAACAGGAGAATGAAGAAGGGATTGTGGTGTGGCCATCCCTCGGGGGGTAATTTCTCACTTTCCCTCTCTGTCTCTCTTTGCAGTGAGCACACATGGCCTATGGCAAAAACCAAAAATAAATAAATAAATAAAATTAATAGACCTGTGAAAAATGAGTGACACTTTATTTTCAAAGATTAAGAGGTCCTAGATAAAACATTTTTCATATTCACTGCCACAGAGACTTTACAATCTTTGTGAGGAAGACAGACATGTTGATAAGTAATTCTTAATATGAAACAAGTACTGCATTAGAAATGTAAAATACGTGCAGTGAAGGAAAGAAAAATATTTACAAAAAGCAGCAATCTGGTAAAATATTTTAAAATGTGATCAGTGTTCGGTTTACTACATTTAACAGGAAAATGTAATAGTGTATATAAATGAAAGGATGGGGACCAGTAGATAGCATAATGGTTATGTCACTGGACTCCCACGTAGTTGACCCTATTCAAATCTCAGAGCCAGCAGTTTAAAACTCACACCAGGTGCATGTGCATGCATGCCCAAAATTCCGAGAAGAGAATGCAAAAGGATTGTGGCATGGCCATCCCTCCTGGGGGTGGGGGTGATTTCTTGCTTTCTGTCTCTGTCTCTTTCTGTCTCTCTGGCTAGCATATGTGCCCTATAGCAAAAATCTCTCTTAAAAAAAAATTAAAAATTAGAAATGAAGGAATGACCAGAAATAGATGAATGAGATTAAAAGGCACTAGATTATATATAAGAAATAAGAGACCACGCGGTTTTAAAGTATCAGAACACATAAGCTATTTATATCCTCACAAGGGAGCTGTTTTGTTTTTAGTGGACTGACTTTGCCTGAGCTGTAGGTTATTCTGTTCCAGTGGCTCTCGCCCTGGTGCCCGTCGGATCACAGAGGCTTTTATACTCCCCTGGAATCCGAATCTCCGGGGGTGGGACTCGGGCATGTGTCCCTTACTAGGCACCTGTGATTCTCCTGAACAGTCAGGGTTAGGAACCACTGCCCTGGTCCCTGCGGGGTGAGGGGAGCCCTCACAGGGACCCTCAACACAACACCAAATGGCTCTGGATGTGTTCTTTCTTTGTTTTGGGAGTTTCTGGGCACTTTTCATAGTTAGCTCTTTGTAACTGTGCCAAGAAATTTCTTTGCAAATGGCTTTTATCCAAGTATTACATGAAAGATGTTAATCCTACTGTTAAATTTTAACCCTAATTCTTTCAAGCACTAGGGCATTTCTTCTGATTTTATTGCAGGTATATAAATCCATAGCAGAAGCTAGGACTGGAAAGGACAGAATGGCACAAGCAGGTCCCTTGTTAATGCATTTGTGGGACTAATCTTTCTCTGATGAGAAAAAAATTATTTTTAGTCCTAACATTTATTCATCAGATCTTTATCTTTCATTGTGAAAAGAATACCTGCTTTCACTTAGAAAACTTTAATCCGCCACTTAGTTCATTCACTTTTTATCTATTATTGGCTTATCTATGCTTTTTAAAATCCCTGTTTTGAAATAACTTTAAACTTACTGAAGAGTTGCAAAAATAGTAGAATTCACGTACACTCTTCCCCCAGCTACACCTAATATTGACATCTTACGTAACCATAACAGAGTTATCAGAAACAGTCAGGTCAAGTAGGCTGCAAATCTTATTTAAATTGCACCATTTTCTTCCCAGTTTCTTTACTGCTCCGGTGCCCGTACGGGATCCCACCCCGTGCGGAGTTGCCGTGTCACTTCAGTCTCCCCAGTTTATGACAGCTCCTCATTCTTTTTTGTATTCCTTTACCTTGACGGTTTCCATGTGTGCTCATGAGTTCATCGTAGAACGTGTATTGTTTTCGGTTTTGTGACGATTTCTCATGAGTAGAATGAGGTTATCTGTTTTGGCAAGAACACAGAAGTAGTCTGGGCATATATGATGTTTGGTGTGTTACTGGCGCGGTTAGTTGGTTAACGAGGCATCTTCTGTTGGTTAAGGCGGTCTCTCCACTGCAGAGTTACAGCTTGTCCCTTTGCAAGTAATGTTTTTGGCACTATGCCAATATTCTCTTTCTCTTCCGACTTTCATCCACTGCTTTTCCCTTTCATTGGTGGGACCTTGTCTACAATGATGATGGTTTTGTATTTCCTCCATTCTTTCTACACTTATTAATTGGAAGTCTTTTGTAAGAAGAGCTGTCCCTCCTTGCCTATTGATTTATTTGATTATTCCTATCAGTACATGTGGATATTTAGTTTATGAAATATCAGCTAATACTGTTAATATTTCTTTTGATGCCCAAATTGTTCCATCTCTAGCTATTTGGATTGGATCATGTGTCCTTTTGACAATACCCCCCTTTTTTTTTTAGTTTTCTCCCCCCCTGAGGTGTGTGCAAGACAGAGACAGACAGAGAGGGAAAGTGAGAAATCGCCCCACAGGGGATTGACCACACCACAGTCCCTTGTCTCTCATTCTCCTCCTGGGACTTTGGACGCACATGCCCATGCCCCTGGTGTGATTTTCCAGCGGCTGGTTCTGGGACTCAAGCTGAGGTGGACCCTGTGGGAATCCAGTGCCTTAACCACCATGCCAACTGCTGGACCCCCGCCCCATTCTTTGTAAAGCACATCCTTTCCTGACATCACAAGATGTTGCAGGCTCAGCTGTGTTTTCCTTGCCCCGGCCCTAGAATTAGCCACTTCTCTGAGAAGCCCTGATTCCTCTATTGGAGAATCACACTTGGAAAGCGAGCTCTGAGCGCTACGAGAGTGCGATGGCTCCTAGTCCCTCTCCACAGAAAGAACTAGGAAAGACTTCAGAAAGTTCACGAAAAATGGAATTCAAGTGCGAATCTATTTTGGTGCAAAAAGAATGTTGCAGTCCATTCATAATATGCATTATCCGTGAGCTGTTGAGGACCCCTTGTATGTAAATATACTGAGCTGAAGGTGCACACCGACCACATTTGTCATTTCTCCTTCTGTCTGCACTGGGAATGTACGTACATGCTGGTTCCAGCTCATAGCCCTGGGGTCATTTTATGCTCTCCCCTTTACCTCTTTGTAACTTCTTTCTCTACACTCCTGGATTGCACAGAGAGCACTTGGTGAATTTCTAGAGGACAGTATTTGCTTGCAGTTCTATTTATTTATTTATTTATTTATTTATTTATTTTTACAAAATTCAGTCAAAATTATGTTTTCCAAAGAGACATTCTAATGAACTCCCATCGCTTCAGTGTAGTCGTGTTGTTTGGGCTCTGCTGCTCACTCATAATACACTTGGTTCATTCTAAGCAGTGTCCTCCTGCCACATCCCCACACTCACCACCCCTCCGCGCCTCCTCCTTTCCTTTCCTTCCACCAACCCCTGTGGTTCGACAGCCTTCCATCGTTTCTGTCTTACCTTCCCAAGTACTTTTGCACACACGAGCAGACTCGTGCATACCGTATTATATTCCCTACTGCCTTATATGCAGGGTGGGACACACCATGTCAACGCTTCGCATTTTGCTTTTTTCACTTGACATCTGAATTATTCCACACTAGTTTCTAGTGATCATCCTAATTCACTTTTTACACAACTTTTACTCTCAAATTGTGTGTAGCATGTTTATTCAACCACTCTCTTCTGTATGGGCGTTCAGGCTGCAATCTGTACTCTAATAAGTAAATATATATATACACACACACACATATATATATATATATATAATTTTGTATCATCAAAGGTATATTTTCAAGATAAAATCCTAGAAGTGAAATTTCTTGGTCAAAAGTAAGTGCAGGGGAGGCCAGAGGTTGATGTGGTGGATTCCTACATGGTCAACTGTAGTTCGACTCCTGGACTGGGCAGTTGAAAATCACACCCAGTGGGTGTGCATGCATGCCCAGGATCCCAAGAGGAGAATGGAGAAGGGATTGTGGTATGGCCACCCCCTCTGAGGGAGAGTGATTTCTTATATTCCCTCTCTTTGTCTCTATCTCTCCCCTGAGAACACATATACCCAAAGAGAAAACAAAAACAAAAATATATCCATTAATAAGTGTAGGGCCACCTGGGGGCACAGCAATAACACGCTGTCCAAGTGCCGCTGGATCCACGTGGAAGACTGCAGTCCCACTCCCTGGCTGACTTGTACACAGGAGGTACACATGCCCACAATCCGGTTGGCTAGAGAGGCTCACAGAGGAGGTGGAAGAGGGCGGTATCATGAGATCCTGCTGAGAGTACCCCTCTCTCTCTGCCTCTCTCACTTACCCTCATCATTATAAGTAAAATTAATTTAATAAATGAGTTTTAAACGCTTTACAAATAAGCACATCTGCATTTGCGTCTTTCCGTCCTGTCCGTCACCCACGCACCTCTGTCAGTGCTTACGCATGGGTTAACGTAAGTCTCTGATCAGCATACAAGGTAACCGAACTACAGTTCTTAATTGTGTAACTTTTTAAAAAATTTAACCTTCGTAGTTGCACTCAGCACGTAAGAAAGTATATTGCAATTACATTGGGATTAGGTATTAGTCTTACGTAATTTATCCATTTTCAAGGCTTGGCAAATGCCATTGGAATGTGTCCACAGCCCCTAATGAAGGCAGTGATCGACATTTCATTTGCAGCCCTGGCAGCCCAGGTGCAGTCCACAAGCTCCAGCTCATAGGCGGAGAGTTGGCAGTTCGAGAACTCTAGCAATCTTGGAGCCAGCAGGTGGCATGGTGGCTAAAGGCACTGGACTCCCACGTGGTCAACCGCAGTTTCAGTTCCAGATCTCGCAGTTTGAAAATCATGCTAGGTGTGTGTGTGTGTGCCCAAAATCTTGAGCGAAGGCTGGAGAAGCAGGGACTGTGGCGTGGCCATCCCCCTCACTTGGAGACCTAGAACTGGCCTTGAGACTGTACCACACTACAGGTTTCACAGCTAGCTTGTGAACAACCACGGCTATTATATATTCAGAGAGAGAAATTATTTGGGATATATTTTGGAATTAAAAGATTCTTGTGGGGACCAGCCTTGTGTCCTATAGGTTAAGGGACCTAGGTCCCACAAAACTGACTGCACAATTTGAATCCTGGACCTAGCAGCATGCAAAACATGCTATACTCGTGTGTGCCCAGGTCACAAATTAAATACAGGTGAACATAGCTCTCAATCCCAACTGGATGGAGAAACAGAGAAGAGATTGTGGCGTGGCCAAGCCCCAATGGGGGTGCTTTTGCTTTCTCTCTCTCTCTCTGCCTCTCTGTCTCTCTCTGGTGAGCACATGCACCTGTGGCAAAAAAGAAAAAAAACAAAAAGATTCCTTTGAGCTTCCATTGTGGTCACAGGGGAAGTGCTTGGCCCGCTCGTCAGCTGCAGGCTTTAGGTCTCCAGTAGTGGTTAGGAGAGCCGCGCTGCACACGTGTGCAGACACCACCCCACCCTGGGCACTACTGCCGTGACGAAGGGCCCCTGCTGTGGAACCAGACGGCCTCTTTACACCTGGTCCTGCCACTTTACTAGAATTGGGACCTGGTGAGCTATTTAACCTCACTTTTCTTACCCCCACAGTAGGTATTGTTCTGCCGAGTGGCTGGAGGGTGAGAGGAACTTATCAGAGGGACCCTCCCTGAGTGGCTGGAGGGTGAGAGGAACCTATCAGAGGGACCCTCCCTGAAGCCCCGTCTGATACCGTTCTCTCCCACCTTGGTCAGTCCACAGAGCGCTTGCCACAATTTAGAGCTATGTTCACCTGTATTTAATTTGTTTCACAACTTATGAACGGTCAGTAGCTTCATGACGTGGGGCTTCTGCTTGTTTTCGCTGCTCTGTGTCCCTGTGCCTACCCTAGTGCCATTAATCTCTGACTAAGAATTGCTGGAATGAATCTTGCCATCCTGTACTCGCTTTCACTTCGGCCATGCAGAATGGCCTGCCGCTCCCTTTCGGCCCCTCCGCCTTCACACACCCTTGCCCACTTGCTTCCCCTTGCTCCTCTGTTTCCTGGGAGGGTCTCGACCCTTCCTTATGAGGACATCCAAGATAGCCCTCCTCCCCTGAAGATCGGCGGCTCCCGTCTCTCAGTGTGCCTGTGTCGTAGCCCTGCCCACGTCGTCATTGGTATAGTGCATGGTATTTTCAGACCCTCCTCTGTACCGGGCACCTGCCAGGCGTGAGCCTCAGTGTGACTCGGAGCTGTTGCTCTCATGGGGAACGTGATCAGAAAAGAAAACAAACAGCATTAGCAGGAAGCCCTAGGTGATCAGTCCTGAGCACTCTGACTTGGGATCTGAAAGGGGAGGACTTAGGGATGGCCAGAGATGGGGAATGAGCTCTGCAGTGTGACAGTTCACTTGGCTGCTCTGCATTCCCAACCCCCGACCTGCACCCGCACCTGCACCGCATCTGCACTCAGCCAGCTCTGAGCCCCAGGAGTCTCTGCATCCGCAGGACCCAGGCAGGCCTGGTCTGTCAGGCACAGGTGCACAGGATTGCCAGGGCTGGGCCACGATTCTGCCGGAGGGACCTGGTACGCGGCCAGGGCTGAGAGCTGGCCTCCCGTGTGAAACCCGCTCCTCCACGTACTCTCCGGTGACACCAAGAACGTTTCTTAGTCTCTCTGCGACTCCGTTTCCTGGTCTTTAAGGTATAAATCACAGGAAGACTTCACAGGTTGCTGTGAGTTTTCGGTCAGAAACCTGGAATTTGTCACTTTAGGTACTTGGGGGTCGTCACTGACTGTCAGAGATGCTCTAGAGCTCGTGAGGTATCCACTGAATAAGTTACAGACGTAGGGAAAAGAAAAGTTTAATCCTAACTTTAATAAATAGAACTGAGTCAAAACAAAAGTGAGTAAATACTCTGGTTTTTCTTCAGTTGTCTTATTTATTGTATATTTTAATTTGGACCAAAAAAGGGGATAGTTGGCTCGGTAACCTGGTAGTTAAGGGAACCAGATCCCACGTGGTTAAATCCCACTCCCAGTGACTTGAAAATCCTATCAGACATGTGTACGTGTGTGTCCCAAATCCCAGCAAAATGGTGAATAGAAGAGATTGTGGCATAACCACACCCCACTAGGTAGTGCTCTCTCTCTCTCTCTCTCTCTCTCTCTCTCTCTCTCTTTCTCTCCTCTCTGTCTTTTTTGCTTTCTGGAAAACGCACCTACCCTCTAACAATTTTTTAAAAATCCATATTGAGGTAATTGGCAAAAAGGTTTTGTCAAATGTTCTTTTCTGTGAGCTGTAAGAGTTAACATTTATTTACGCAAGTAATTCACTCTGGTCTTACAGAGCTAACCAGGGCGTTTTTCAAAACAGCACCTGCCTTTAACATCACAGGATCACTCTGTCTTAGAACAGAGAAATAATTAACAACTAATTTCTCTTTCCTTTTTCGTATTTGTGGCCTTGTTTTCAGGGTTTTCATTCACAAACCAGTGCACTATGAATTTATCCTGGCTGGAGGTATTGAAATCTGTTTTTCTGCTCCATAAACATAGAGGCGCGCATGTCTGTCAAGTCAGAAGTCTGTAAAAAAGAGTCCCATTCACCGATTGGCCGCTCCGACTGGGTGGCGGGCTCTGGAGCTTTGCAGTGATAAGGAGTACACACCGCAGATGCTCAGATAGGCGTCCATGTTCCGGTAGTGCTATAGCGCTCGGCCAGGAGGACCAGAGTTTTCAGATGACAGGCTTCATTTCATATGCTAATAGAAGGAAGACTTCCAACACGGTGAGGAAATTCACCATAACTAAGGCATTCCCTCTTCTGCACCCTAGCATGGCACCAATTAGATTCAACTGTATGCGTAATGTACTCTTAATTCCTAACAGTCCCGAGGACTAATGTGAAAAATATTATATACTTTTACATTTTACAGGTCATGGACAGATGGAAGAAATTATGACAGTTGGTAAAGACATTGACATGCATCGTGACCCTCCTCACAATGGTGTTTACGTGGGTTTTTCTTTTAAAAAATTATTGAAGATATTTGGGTAAAATGTGGATAGTACTTGGGGTTCTTCGTAATGCCATTATCTGTCATTCATTTTATTTTTTCCTCCTGCGGATGTGAATGTTTGAAAGTCAAAGGCGATCAGCAAAACTGGTAATCGGTTGTAACCAATGCAAGGAAAATTATGGAATGATTATTTACTTTGCAAAAGGGTTTGTTCAACAACATGCTTTCCTAAAGCATTTCAAACTTAATTTAGTTTCTAAAACATTTGTTTTCACACAGTGTTTCAGGAACAAATGTAGTGAGGACATGAGAGGAACATCCCTAATGAGGTAGAGCTCCATGCACTGCTAACGCATGCCTTCTCTCTCCGCCCTCCTGCAGCACTGATAGCCATTGGGCGGTACAGCATGACCATCGAGACCGTGGATGTTGGATGGTGCAAAGAAATCACGGACCAAGGAGCCACCCTGATCGCACAGAGCAGCAAGTCTCTCAGATACCTGGGGCTGATGAGATGTGACAAAGTAAGAGCTGTCTGTGTAGTTGTTTGTTTTCCACATATCAAGGTAGTTAATAGCTTGCTGTCATGTTCTCTCTCTGTCCCTCCCCACCCTAAGCGTATACAGGCTGTGTACACACTTACACACACACACACACATGCACATGTACACACTTACAGCTATACGTTGTTTGCCTGGTTTTCTAAACTAATCTGAGATTACTTTTTGCATTTCTCAGTTTAATGAATTTTGTGCTTAAGCAAAGTGGCCTTAGATTTCTGGCATCCTATTTATAAGTCCATGTACCACAATTAAGGAGGTGACATGGCACACTGCACTTTTCAGGACCTAACAATAAAATTTTATTCTGTGTTCCAAGTTTCCTGTAAGAGTAAAGGTGGAAAGAACAGTGCCAAATTGGTTTTTCACAAGTGTGTGATCTCAGTGTTTAGTGTCTTGTATTGTGGCCATTTGGGGGCAAGAAAGGGGTAGCAAGGGGGTTTGAAGGAATTGTCTCCCCCATGTCAGATACCAGCTGAACATAGGATGAGAAATGGTCCCAGAAGCCTGGCTAAAGGCCTGCTGGGTTGGCCAGGGACGGGAGCATGAGTTTGGGAAATGGTGCCTCAAGAGACAGTAAAAATTCTGTACTGGACACCAGGCACTAGACAGGTATTTCCCCCTTTATTTTAACTCTATTTTCCTAGCAACAATGCTAAGACGTATGTGAAGGGGAGAAAATGGAGGTGCAGAAAGCCTAGGTGTTGGCCCAGGCACTCAGCTGAAGCTCCACGCAGGTCTTCAGGGTTAGTGTCCAGTGCTCCTGGGACAAGCCTGGGGCCAGTCTCCAGCCATGGAGGTTGCTTCCTTTAAAGACATCTACCTCAGACACTTGCTCAGCATGCTGGCATCTTGTAGTAATGTATGCATATGTGCTACTTTTCCAAAAGGTGGTTAGGGAACAAATCTAGCAAAAGAATGTCAAACGGGGCCAGCAGGTGGCGCAGTTGTTGCAGTGCTAGATTCCCACATAACTGACTGCAGTTCGAGTCCCAGACCTGTCAGCTTGAAACTTAAGCCAGGCTCAAGTGCACATGCGCCCAAAATCCTGAGAGGAGAATGAAAAAGGGATTGCAGTGCGGCCGTGCCTCCTAGGGGGTGATTTCACACTTTCTCTCTCTCTGTCTCTCTCCTGCAAGAAAACCTATAAAAAAGGGGGGGGGACTATATATGTGTGCCTCTGAAAGGGCATGCACCAAGTTTGGGGACAAATAGAAACATGGCCTAAATCTCATTTGCGCTCTGTCATTTTTGTTAATTGACCTAGTTCTTTTCACCAAATGCTTTAACATCCCCACTACACTAGACCTTTGCCAGTCAGTTATGTTTAGAGAGGTTGTATTATATATTCTCGGCCCAGCCTAGCCAGCTGACGTATTTTGTAACTAAGCAACAGCCCCGAGACCCAGGATGCAAGTCTCCCTCAAACCTTTCTCACTAACCGAATGCTGCCAGTCACCCTGTCTTTTTAAATGACTCCTTTGAAAACAAGTGAAAGGGCCCATGCTAGGCAGAGCGCTCTAGAAACTTGCAGTAGTGACGGCAGAGCACCTCAGCCCCCACCTGAAGGCTGCCCATGAGTGCCCTGTCCAAGGGCACCAAAACATGCACACCCAGACCGAGTCCTAGGGCCGCAGCCATCCTCGGAGCACAGAGTTCTAGCTTGTGCCCTTCAGATCTGTTAAGATCAGCTCGACCTTCAGAGGTGAGCTGAGGGTGTATGTTCAGTTGGTAAAGGAAGTGATTTTTCCAGACAGATTTGCTGACCAGAGTTTGCTGATTTTAAGGTAAGAAAAGAGTTCTTTTCTACCTTTACTCAGATTAGTCCAAAATGAGCTACAGAGGCTCTTCTAAGCAGAGCTGTCCACGCAGGTTCACGGCCTTCCATCCAGGACCTGCTAGAGAGCCCGCTGGCTCCAGCACGCTGCCTCTGGCGTGGCCTGTTTCCACGCAGCCCCACCAGAGGAGGCTGGCCCAGCCCTGCCGCCTGGCATCCCCGACACTTAGAGCAGCTCAGAGCCAAACTCGAGGTTCCACGAGGACACACAATGTCTCCAAACCACACAGAGCGCACAGTCTTGCACAGAAAGGCCCGTGCGCTGCTTTTAGCTGGATTGGAACTCACACTGAAGTACCTATTGAGATTTGAATGCTGCACCATGCCCTTCATTGCCAGATCTCGACATACCATCAAGACTCAAAGATTTGAGTGTCAAAGGAAAGAGGCTGAAGGCGTGGTGTCTGGAGCCAGCCTTCAGGACCTGTCCAGGCTCTGCACTGGCTAGTCGTGTTGTCTAGGACTCACCTCCAGTGCCTGTGTCCTTGTTTATAAAACAAAGGTGGTACTGGTACGTCCCTTGTAAAAGTGTGAGTATTTAAATGAGGCAGCATCTCTACAGCCCTTACAATGATGTTTGTTAAATATAAAATGCCCTGTTGCTGATTATCCTTATCACAGATGCCAGCACATTAATGTGTGCTATGATACGTAAATTTCCAAATTAGAAAAAAAAATCATTTTGCCTGCTATCCCATTTCAAAAGGGTATTTTTAAAAAGAAAAGAAAAAGAATGAAACTCAGATTAGAGAAGGTCTTACCTTTGCACTTTTTCCTGACCTAAACCTCGAACCAAGATGATTATTTTTAGCAATCAAGAACATCAGTACATTCATTTTCTACACATTTTGCAAAGGAAAAGTAACGCCTCAACGGGACAGTGTGTTTGGAGACAACGCACCGTCTACCCAGACATAAGCGTGAAGAAAGATTTGCAGTGAGAACGGAGAGTGAGTTGAAGATAAGACAGCTCAAGTAGGCAGGGAAAACAAAATAAGGAAAATAAAGGCCAAAGTTAAGGATAGAAATAAGAAACAGAGAAAAACTGTGATTAGGAATTGGAGAAGTTCCACGGTCTCGATCTGTGACCCTCTGTACAGACAAGGTGTAAAAGACAAATGAATGTGGGCCATCACTCTTCTCCTTGTACCCTAAACAAACTAATCAAACTCAGATCGAATTTTCTCCCTGCCTTTTCCCGCACATCGTCTGGAGCCAGAGGAGGGTGGGATAGATCTGGGCATCTGTGCAGTCAACCCCTGGTCAGGAATGTGGGATCCCTGCACAACGGGGAGAGGCGATGGGGAGGTTCTGTGTGTCCGTGTGCTCCTGTTCTGGAATCTTGTGGTTTTTAGAAATATTGACATCGGGAACCAGCAGTTAGCGTAATGGCTATGTTGCTGGACTCCCACATAGTCGACCGCGGTTCGCATCCGAGACCCGGTGGATTAGAACTCATGCCGGGCGCGTGTGTGTGCGTGCCCAAGATCCCGAGAGGAGAATGGAGGAGGAGGGATTGCGGCGTGACCATCCCCCCTGGGGGGTGATTTCTCGCTTTCTGTCTCTCTGTCTGTCTGGTGAGCACACGCGCCCTATAGCGAAAACCTCTCCAGAAAAAAAAAAAAAAGAGAAAGAAAGAAAGAAAGAAATATTGACATCGAGGTGCATTTTCTTCCCCATGCAGTCGGTTTCGTTCGGGAGCCCTTACATTTAATTTGGAGGCTATACTCTACCACGCGGGTGCTTTTTTCCTCACTTGAGCTTTTGAGGAATTACAGGGATGACACAGGGTTGTATTAGTTGTAGGATAAGGTGTTTTTTCTCCCCACCACCTCGTGAGGTGAGCAGAGAACAGATGAGAAACATGAAGCATACTCTCTGCAGCCCAGAGCAGGATATACTTGGGCTATCAACATCTAAGCTAAACTGCAGAGGATTTGGCTGCAACACTGGCCGTTCCCAGGGAGGATTCTTCCAGCCGTCCAACAGATGCGGCTTTCCACGTGCAGCTGGAAAGTTACGAAGTGATTAAGAAGCCCCCGTTTGAGTAGCTTTTCTGATTGCTGGATGGATAAGCGTGTTAGAGGGTTTTGAAGCTGACGCCACTTAATCTCCCAAACTTTAGTGCATCGTAAGAACTGAGAGAAGAAAACGCCGTGTGAGACGGCTTTGATGAATTGGGGTAAGCTTATATTCTTAAAGACTGTTCAAAGGGTTACTTGACCTTGGGAATTAGAGTTGACCCGAAATCACCTATCAACCTAACTCACCTTTATTTGGTGATTTAGTTAAAAAATACTTGTATAATCAACAGGGCCCTTTAATAAGAGAAGTATGTTTACTCTGGTGTCCACGGTTGGACCCCATCAGTGGCTCTGGTCCTAGAAATGATTTCACGACTGCAGTGAATTCTAGATTCTCTATAGATCTGTTTCTTCTAATAATGTATTTTCCTCATTTCTTACAAGGCAGTTTGGATGGAGAACAAAACTGAAAGGGACCAAGGAAAAAAAAAAATGCATGGGAAAGCTGTAGGGCAAATGAAAATGCAGTGTTCAAGGTTAATGAAAATGTTTGGGGTAACAGGGTTGGTGAGCGGGAGGGAGCATGGTCGCATGGCACTGGCTGAGAAACCAGACCTCGCCAGAGGCAGCCTGGCTGTTCCAGGGGACCTGGGCGATAAAACGCTGTGGTGGAAACCTCTGCAGCGTGTGTTAATACAGAAGTTTGGAGACACAGGGCCTGAGTTATGAGCAGTGAATAACATCATAAACGTAGCAATTCTCAAATGCCAAACCCTTGTGAAAAAGCCGTTGGATGGAGAAACGCTGGAGCTTTTAAAAGCTCCCTTTCACTTTCTTTCTTTCTTTTTTTTTTTAACTTCATGCAGAACTAATTTTATACACTGTTCATTTGATTTGAAAATGCCAGCGTCTGGGGTATCATTAAAGAGCGTTATTGAGGGAGCCACTCTTGGCACAGCATTTTGCTTGAAATGCTTAGTTCCCAAGTTCCTGCGGAGTTAGATGGGGAGGAGAGGGGGCCTCGATTTCCTGACGCCACACCCCCTGCCCAGCCCTGAGCAGGTAGTGCTTCTCGGCTGGGAGGTTTCTTCCCGTGGCCACAGAAGTGCCTGGAGCGCCACGGGAACCATGTTACTTAAGGAACAGACATAAATAGATTGTGAAAGGTCCACCCCAATGTCCTATGACCAAAGCCTCTTGGAATTTCTTTGATTTCTAGTTGACATAAATTAGAATTACACAGGCGTGAAGAGTCTGCCCAGAAAAGATCAGAGAGGCTGCTGGGGGAGGATCCCGCCTCTGTGTGATCCCATTGATTATCCAGCTGCCTTCAGGCCAGGGGCCTCCTCAGAGGCTGACGATTATTGATCCACACCATGAAAATAATCAAATTAATTCATTTCTCATCAAACTGCCTTCGCCTGGACCTTTCTCCTCATCTGCCCCTGTTCCTGAAGTTCTTAGTGAAGGGGTGAAAATAGCTGATCTCTTCTAATAAACGGTGTGATGGTCTTCAGGACGGAAGAAAGCCTGGTTCTTATACAGAGTTCCTCATGGAAATGGTGGCGATCTCCCTTAATTAAATCAATGGAAAGCCAATACAGAAAGCCATAATAGAAACCAGTCAACCCATTTGAGCCAGGAGGCTGCTTCACGGCCGTACCGTCTCGAGTACCAAGTTCTGTGTGCTCGATGCAATGTCAAAATACTCAGGAAAAATTGACCACTGCGTTTTGCAGGAAGTAATTATGGTAAGAGAAAGCCTCAACCACCTCAACAGTTCTGTGGAGAAAATGGAGTTTTTATCAGCTCGTTTAGGAATCATGAACAGGAAAGCCCTATGGGGAAAATAATACAGGCCTCTGTAACTAATATACAGAACTAACTGGAAAAAATCAGTTTAAGGGAAAAATAATTTGTGGGGCGCTGTGGCCAGGTCTGTTTGGGCAGCAGTCCAGCCACCAAGCCCAGTGTGCTGACTGTCCTGGCCCTGCCCCGCACGCACAGCTGTCTCCAGATCGCCCTCTGCCAATACTGAGGAGTTAAAATTGAGCCCACAGCAGGAGAATCAAGTGAAAGAACAAGACAAAGGCAGCCCTCTGTGGTGGCCGGCATAATGGCGGCTCAGCTGCCCAGGAGCTGGGCCACAGGCTCTGGGAGGGAGGAGCGTGGTGGGAAGGGCGCCGGGCTCTCAGATCTGAACGGAGTCCGTCTGGAGTGTCAGCATCTTGTTCCTCTTGCTGACAACCATCTCCCCAAGTGGGTCTACAGAGGAGCACTTCAAAGCACAGTAGCACAGTCCTCTCCTGAGTACTCCAGGTCACCGAGCCGGGAGGACCCTCCAGCTGAAACGCAGAGGCTGCCGCCAACCTCCTCTTCCCAGACGGTCAGTCTCCGTCCAGCCCTGCTCACCTCGATGGCTGAGAAGCAGCAAGGAAACACCTTTTCTAGTATTTAAATGTTAACCAAGAAATACTGGCGTGGAGCTCTGTGGAAGAGGTTTCATCGGTGAGCACGGGGGTCAAACTGCTAGGCTTTCAAATCCTACCCCGTTACTTTACTACCTGTGCAGTGCTGTCTGGGTCCCTCTCTCCAGCGAGCACATGCACACAAACCTTTAAAAAAAGTTAAATAATAGTTGTTTTTTCGCAACCAGTTAGGACCCATTCAATTACGGGCAAGCTTATAGAGGAAGAAGACACCTGGAGGCCTGCAGGTCTCAGTTCTTTCTTCTGGACAGGGAGTGAAGACTTGAGCGAAGTCAAACAGCCAGTCGGGGTCCAGGCTGAGACAGGTTTGGCTTGTTTCTGCAGGAAAATGGACGTCTGCATAGACCCTTTCCAGGGAAAGTGCAGCACGCGGCTGCTCAGGCCTCGCTCACCTCCTTAGGAGGCTGGTGCAGGGTAAAGCAGCTTGTGTGTGTGTTACAAGCAGGGAAGGAGAGCGCCCCCCGTCTCCGGAATACTGTGGGCTCCGTGGAGTGCCACAGTGGAGTCTGCCCAGAGGCACCCTGGGGCGCCATTGCTGTGCATCTCCTTGGAGCTTTGATTTGGTTTCAGTAATTATTCGAGGGAATGAGGCAGCAGGATCATATTATTGCCTTCATGTGGAAATAGCAAAGGTAAGAGCAGTTCCTTCTCGGAGCTCAGGCAGGTCCCAGAACTCTGAACACCTGAATCTGGCTGCGCAGGCAGAGGCAGGAAGGCGGCCGCTCAGCCCAGCCAGGCAGGCCCTTCCTTCCACGGGTTTCCAGGCCCTGCCCCGCGTGACCAATGAAAGCATGGTTCTACTGGCAAATAGTTTTTCAGAGAAAACCTAAGCCCTGCCACTTTTGTGACATATTGTATTCATTGACTCAAGAAATACCCATGGAGTGGCTTCCTGTGTTCCAGTCCCTGTGAAAGGTGACAGGTCAGAAAAAAACAGTGAAGGAGAGACAGTTCCTACCCCACAGAGCCCGCGGCCTCCTGGGGGAGACAAACAGGGATGACTACAATCCTGTAAAATTACTAATTAATCATTTTAATGACACATGAAATTATGTCTCTTCTGGACAAAGAATTCCACTCTGCTCTTACGTGGCTCTCAGCTCTGGCCTCCACGGCCCTCCTTTTCTGCCCCTTCATTATTAAGTTGCCGCAGAGGCAGCGCTGTCTGGAACAGTTGTTCCCTCACACCCCTCCTTACGAAGATTCCCTCCTTCACATGCCACTGCTACGGCCCTTTTCATGGTCACCAGTGGCCTCTGTCACCAAATGCCACGGCCTCTCCCCCCTCCCCAGCGTGCGCCCTCTCTTGGCAGCAGCGTGGTAGGGCCGCCGAGCTCTTCTTTGCAAGGTGTTGTCTAGTCTTCCTCTGCACTGCACTGCCGTCTGTTGTCCTCTCCCATGTCTTCTTACTGCCTGTCTGTGCCACCATTCCCTCCTGTGTAATACAGACGTAAATAAGAACAGCACCTGTCCGACAGTGACTGAGAGGGTCGAGTTCACCTGTGACAAGTGTCCCATGTGACGTAAGCAGGAACTATTCGCTCTGTGGACTCTGGCAGCTAGTGTTTGCCTGCCTCCCCCTCGTCTCTGTCCCTCCCCTTGTCTGCATGGCAGGTCTGTGGGTTTCTCCTGCTGTGTTCCATGACCAGGACTTCCCTCAGTGGCTGGTATATACTACTGATAGGTGCTAGGAAATACTGATTAGATGCGAACAGGCTGGCTAACTGGCCGGATGGAGAGATTGGATTGCGTTTCTCATCTGCATTGTCTCTAACAGAGAGGTCCCACTTCTTTCGCTTTATTTACTTAAAATCTACACTTTGGGGGCCAGCAGGTGGCATAGTGGTTAAGGCACTGGACTCCCACATGGTTGACTATGATTCAAGTCCTGGACCCAGCAGCTTCAAACTCATGCAGGGTACGTGTGAGTGTGTGCCCAAAGTCCTAGGAGCATGGAGGAGAAGGGGTTGCAGCATGGCCATCTCCCACCCAAGGGTGATTTCTCATTTTACCTCTGTTTCTCTCTCTGTGTCTCCAGTGAGTGCATGCGCCTTATGGCAAAACACATTCTGGAAAAAAAAAAAATCTACAGTTTGGTTTTCCAAAAGCATTCTATAACCCAAAGCAAGTTTGAAAACCATTAGGCCCCATTGCCTCTTAGTCATTTGATAGATTGCAAAAAGCATCAAGGGGCGTTTCACGGTGGCCCAGCAGTAAAATGTGACGTTGTGATACTGACCCATGTGGGAAGGCCCCGGGGTCACGTTCAGAGGCCTCCCTGAGAACCCCGGGCAGCAGCCTGCGCACAAGCCGAGGCCGTCGGGTTAGGGGCAGATCGCCCTGTCAGCCCTATTGGGCGTGCTCTCTCTCCTACTTCTCGCTCTCCCTCCTTCATGAAATAAATACATGCACCAACTTTTGAAAACAAGTATCTAGACACAGGTAGATAAATAAAGGTGCTACTTTGGATTTAATGCGAGTTTCCTGCAGCTGAGGAATTCTGAGGTGGCTGAAAGTCCCTGGGGTTCCTGACAGGCAGCGTGCAGATTCCCTGGCGCAGTTGCACTCGGCATCGTTCCGAGACCAGCCCCGAAGTGCTCTGATTTATGTAGTTTCTCCTCTGCAAACCAAAAGTGTCATTTATTTCCAGGGTTTTTTAATCTGTAGATTTAGCAAACCCATGTATGCAGAATACATTTTTGCTGATAGTAAATTTGTCTTAGGAACCAGGTCAAATCCATAAATTCTGCCTGATGGAAACCACAATTCTTGAAAGCTGTTCTGTCACCAGGTACCCGCGTAGGAATAACCAAAGCCCTAGCCTTTATGTAAGAAAATAAACCTGAAATCAAGAAAGCCATTAGGCACAAAGAAAGCACATTTTTTAGTTGGGAGAGATAGCCCCCTCAATTATGTTTTTCAGCTTAACTTAGCTTAATTTAGAAACACCCAGATGTGTTCCATAAATGCACTGCACTTACCGCTCACTCAGTGACTACATTAATTATCTTATTAAGGCCCAGGTTTTTCCAAGTGGCCGATTTTGGGCTTAACCATTTAAAGCACCATGAATGACTCTTCCATGGCTTCTCCATCCCGGTGCCCCCACACACACCCTCTCTGGGCTTCATTGGCCCCGTGTTCAGAGGCGCAGCCTAGAGTGGTGGCCAGGTCCCTGCCCGGCAGTGAGTCCTCGCGGTGGCCAAGCACGCCTACGCACCTACAAGCTCATGCTGGCCTTCCTGGTGGAGGAGCTCCTGGTGATACCAGGAATGAAAATGTCACTCATTTTTCTCCTGACAGTCTCGTTGTCGGACTTCTGTCACACTAATCTCTAATTAGGGGCTCAGGTCAGCAAACCCTGGTTCTCACTGAACTCTGCGCCGTTTCTGTGATCCCCATCCTCCCAGGCTCTTTGCTGCTTTCTCACTGTGCTAATCCAGGTGAATAGAAGCAGCGCTGGTGTTAACAGGCCAGCCACGTTTCATGGAAAAGAGAAGCATGAAGCCAGGCCTGTTGCGATATCGACAGAGCACAGCACTTCCAATCATGGCCGATTCCGAAGTGGAATGGCTGCGTTTGACAAAGTTGACTGAATTTATGAGCCTGCCTCTGTCAGGTCCATCGCATTCTCAGTGTCTGTCTCTTTCCGTGTTTGGAGATTTTTAGATGAGGGGTTTTTTTTTTGTTTTTTTTTGTTTTTGTTTTTGTTTTTGTTTTTGCCACCTAGTATTTCTTACCTCTTTTAAATAAAATAAAATAAAGCCCTTAAAGACCTCAAGCTACTGGTATGAGGTTCATCCATGAAGAACAGGGCACCACAGTGCTCGGTAATTACCTGATTCCCAAGTTGAGCAAGTGAACTCAGGCTCCCATAAAACGTTCTGTTCCTTTACTTCAAATAGTGTTCAATAGCTAGTCTAGTGCCCTGCCCTCTGGTGTGTCCTGGGTGGTCTGAGAAAGCACTCAACCCATGGGAGCACGGGGTTGGTAGACCCTTTCCTCCCTCTGCTCAGCGCCCTCTGGGACCTAACAGACATCGAGGGCAGGGTGCTGAAGGAGAGGAAACCACATTCGAAGAATACACCTTTTGTTTCAGCAGCGATGAATATCTGGGGAAAGACGAGGTGACAAACTGTAGAGGCAACACATTTTCTTCAGACTCCCAACTCGTTTTTTTGTTTGTTTTTGTTTTTGTTTTTGTTTTTGCCACCTAAGAGTAGTATTTCTTACCTCTTTTAAATAAAATAAAATAAAGCCCTTAAAGACCTCAAGCTACTGGTATGAGGTTCATCCATGAAGAACAGGGCACCACAGTGCTCGGTAATTACCTGATTCCCAAGTTGAGCAAGTGAACTCAGGCTCCCATAAAACGTTCTGTTCCTTTACTTCAAATAGTGTTCAATAGCTAGTCTAGTGCCCTGCCCTCTGGTGTGTCCTGGGTGGTCTGAGAAAGCACTCAACCCATGGGAGCACGGGGTTGGTAGACCCTTTCCTCCCTCTGCTCAGCGCCCTCTGGGACCTAACAGACATCGAGGGCAGGGTGCTGAAGGAGAGGAAACCACATTCGAAGAATACACCTTTTGTTTCAGCAGCGATGAATATCTGGGGAAAGACGAGGTGACAAACTGTAGAGGCAACACATTTTCTTCAGACTCCCAACTCGGAGTTCCATGTGGAGGGCATCGTGGGATGTGAGGGAGACATTGTCACCTTCACATGATGCCATTCAGGTCTGGCCTTCAGTCCCAGGGCAGGACTCACCGACACCCCAGGAGCTCTCCCAGTCGAGGGCATCAGACCAGCAGGTCTCAACCCGAGCTGCACGTGGGCGTCTCCAGGGAGCTTCAGGAGACACTGACCAGGCTCCCCTCCACCCAGACGCTGCTAGAATTGCTCTGCAGTGTGGCCTGGGCATCGGGACTTGGGAAACTGCTGAAGATGCTCCCACTGAGCACTTGGGTGGAGGACGGCAGGACTCTGGGCTGCAGACACAGTTTAACTCGTCCCGCATCAGTGAAGCTGTATCGAGGTCCAGAACGCTGAGAAAGGAGGCAGGAAGGGGCAGGGCAGTGCGTGTAGACAGAGAAAGGCAGGCGATGGCTGTGAAGTCAGCCCTGCCACCGAGAGAAAGAGGCGAGAGTGTGACAAGGCACCCACGTGCCTGGATCTCGACCTCGCTCCTCTCTAACTGGACACTCAGCAAAGCGTGTCTGTTACCCAAATGGGACGTGAGAAGAAGTCAGCCCCACTGGTGGAAAATAGAACCACGAAGACGCTCAGGGCCGCAGGGAGCTGTGGAGGGGCCTGGACAAGCCGCCCGCCCTTTCTTTCTTTCTTAGTGGTCTACTTACTTACTCTCTACTGCACTTAGTTGACTCATATTTTCATACAAATGCGGGTTGTCACAGAAATTCACATCGCCCCGGTTTTATCCCTTTTCATTGTTGCCCCCTTGGAGCCCTTTGACCCCGTTGTCCAGGTCGTCCACAGTGACTTTTGCTGGCACCTGGGAGACCAGGCTCCGTGGGCACCGGGGCACTCTCCCAGAGAGCCCAAAAACTCCGGCAGCAGCAGACTCTGGAGGCGTCTTGCCCCAGAGACTACACTCTGCCTCTGGGCTGCCAGGAGTGAGGCCCTGGGGCTGTGAGCAGTGAGTGACATTGCCCAGGGAGACTGTGGAGAGTGACAGACCGGCGGGGGTGCGGGCAGAGTGAGGAGGCTGAGCTCAGTGAGCTGTCTGTGACACCTTCCCAGACATACCGTGGGCTCTTCCCTCTCCCACCTTCACCCCTCCACTCCTCAGAGCACAGCTGTCTGAAACAAGAACTCGCTTCCGCTGTACACTTGCCTTTGGGTCGAGGTGGAAAAACATCGCACAGTTTACAAAGCGAAGGACCTATGAACTGTTGTGTTCCAGCTCCTGGGCTGGTTTCCTCTCTGCCCTGAACGCTCTGTATATTTAAGATGTGTGGTACCCCCTTGTCCCTTGGAAGCCCGTTCAGAGAGCACTAATCCCAGAGAGCCCTTTCCGGCTCCCCAGGAGGAGGGCAGGTGCCTATTGGGGTCCCCTCCCCTGCAGCCCGACTTCCTTGGACAGCCTTCTCAGGCTTTGGTGATGCTGATCCACTCATTCCCCTTCCCTGATGGGTCGTGAGCTCCTGGACAGGGACCGAACCTGCCTGCTGACTGCCCTTCCTCTGGATCACAGGCCAGTGTTTTGGGGGTCCGGGTAGAGAGTGGTGCAGGCTGTGGCCCAGGCAATGGGTCCTGCAGTTTCATCGTGTCCTACCCAGTTCATGAGCCGTGGCTCGGCAGCAGAACATGCCGCAGGCTGGGTGAGGCCAGGTGTCTTTTACACTACCACAGAACAACCCTTCTGAAGAGGGTGTCGGGATTTCTGTGTGTGTATGCAAACTGCAGTCTTTTCCATATTCGATAGAAAATGAATGTCAATGGAGTTTTACAGGGCGAGGACCTACTAGGCCCCAGCCTGGGACTTCTGACACCACAGCAGAAAACCGGGGTGCCAGGCCTTGTTCCCGCTGTGTGGCCCTGCGGGAGCTGCAGCTCATCCCGAATAGGGGTACTAATGTTAGATGCCTGGAAAAGAGTCATACTCAGGGAATCTGCTTCCCTCCTGTCCTCTCCTAGCCGTGCTAGGACGGAGATACACTTTTATTTTGCCTGATTGATCATTAAGGTGAGAATTATTTATACTGTTTTCAAGCGTTTTGTCAGAATAAACCATGCTGAAGAGATGATCCGAGTTGTCGCCTGCCCCTTGTGTTGACCTGTGGGGTGTGGGGCGGTCTGGGTTGGAGAATTTGCCTTGTCCGTGACTCTGCCCTCTGTTGTGTACCCCCAGGGCAACAGGTGCAGAATCCATTGCAACATCAGGACCAATCGAAAAAAGAGAAAGCACCACGGGTTCCCCCCTGCCCTGAGATTGGAGTACAGGCAGCTCCCAAAGTCTAAGAAAGAAAAGGGTAGAATAGCATTGCTCTGGGTGAGAAGACCCATGCGGAGGTGCCTGTCTGCCAGCCGATAACTACGACATCAAAAGGGACCTTACATGTCACAAAATCTCCGCATCTCCTGTCGGCCCTCACGCAGCTGCCCCCTAAGCAGGCCACCAGCGCTGCAGCATAAAGCATCAGCTCCTCGAGCTATGTGGATTCTTGCACAGCCATGGAAACCTCGCACGTCCCGACTCTGCGTGTGTCTCGCACTTTACTCGCCCGTGTGGTGTACCCTTGATCTCCGGTGGGGACGGTGTCATCCCTCAGTGCACAGCGTACTTAGTCATCCCCCGAGTCCTGGCTGACAGCCACATGACTCAGCAAAACCTGCTGAGCCACCATAGGGCGCTGTTGTAGTCTCCTGTGCAAAACTGTTGGACACTCCAGGGGGGAGTTTCTGGAAAGAGGGACCTGGCCCTATCAAGTGGAAAAGACAGTAGTAGCTCAAAGAATCACCATAGGAGATCAGCCTGTGGCGTGCTGGTTAAGGTGGCTGGATCCCATGGCTGACCATGCAGTTCAAGTCCCTGACCTGGCTGCTTGAAAAACCCGAATGGAGGAGAGAGAAATGGAGGACAAGGGATTGCCACACGACCATTCCCCATGGGGTGGGAGGGCACTTTCTCATTTTCGTTCTCCCACTCTGTCTCTTTCTCTCACCCTTTCTCACCGTCTCTCCCTGGCAAGTACATGTGCACTTTGGGAAATTAAAAAAAAAGGAAAAAAAATCATGGTTATGAACTTCACAGGATTAAAGCAGCTCAGGGCTGCCATAATGGCAAGACTTTAGAGACTGTAGCAGCTATGGCGGGAGCGGTTTGGAGAAAAGAACTTGCCTCGATGATTTCTGGTGCAGTGCTGCTACTTGGTGCTCTTTCATTTCCTCGGTACACCAGCATTGCACAGCTCCAGGAGTAATTTAGCTGCCAAACGTGTAGTGAGTATGTACTGTGTGCTAGGCGTGCTCTTTGTGCTAGGGATTTGGCAGTGAGCAAAAGCAAGAACCCCGTCTCCCCGGAGCTTATACTCCAACGGGGAAGGAATATGCCAGACTGTGTGTGCAGGCCTGAAGACAAAGAGATGACTCTGTTGTCAAGGAACCTGCAGTCTTGGAACAGCACAGTACATTCCATGGTTGTTGGTGTTTTAAACAGTATTCGCTTTTTGTAGGGAACAATTCTCCCATCAGAAGCAGGTGACTTAAGTGTTCATGCTTAAGTGTGATTGTACTATGTAGATACTTAGATGTCAGGTATTGCCCGGTACGAAGCATGTCCTACTTCATAACATGAGTCGAAGAGAAACTGAAAATAATTTAACGTAAATTCTTTCTCTAGTAAATGTTATCAGAAATTTTTTTTTCCTGGAGAGGTTTTTGCTAAAGAGCACGTGGAAGGAAGACAGAGACAGAGAGACAGAGAGTGAGAAGTCACCCCTGGGGGGATGACCACACCTCAGTCTCTTCTCCTCCATTCTCCTCTCGGGATCTTGGACACGCACTCACACGCGCCCGGCGTGAGTTTAAGCCGCGGGGTCCGGGACTCGAACCGCGGTCAACTACATGGGAGTCCAGCAACATAGCCATTACGCTAACTGCTGGTCCCAGAAATTTATTTTTTGAACAGGAGGTATCATTGAGGAGATAATTCGGGCCTAGGCTTATACTTATCTGGAACTTTCAGGGGAAAGTGTTGATAAGAGTGTGAGCAACCTGAAGGTCTAGATAAATTGCTTAAGCGGAATCTCTGAAGGCTCCTTCCTCACCCTTCCTAGCAGTCACGGCAATATAATGAAACTGTGGTGTGATTTACCCTAATTAGCATAGCAATTTGCCTCACATCTTCCAAAAGGGCTAATAGATGTTAACTCAAAATAGATTAAAATACCAGACAAATTGCTACTACCTTAAAAAGAGTTATAATAATTTCGAAAATGTAAATTATGGTTATGCAGTCTTTTGAGAGAACTATAAAATCCAATCTTTCTTTTACTTTAAAAAAAAAAAAACTTGGGACACATGTTGTTTTTTTTTTTAGTTTAATCACAGTAATTTCTTCAAATGACACCACTGAATATTTCTTTAGGAAGATATACTGCATTTTTCGAGTCTCATGTGTAATATAGGAGTTGCCATTGATAGTTTTCAGTGAGAGGAAAGCAAAATTGAATACAGAAAAGCAGGGATCATGGGGAAATTTTTTAAAAACCCTTCCTCTTTATGTTCCTTTGTTATATTACTTGTGTTTTATGAGTTGGAACAGAGAAAGGCTCTTTTCATTCTGGAAAGTGGAGTTGTGCATGACACAATGTCTACAGAAACTTGTGCATGGGCAGACGTATTTTCAACGATTCAGAATTCTGCTATCTTACACTGAGTTCTTCTCTGTGGCACCGCAGCACTCACAGAGTCTACACAGAGAAGAAGTCAGCATAATTTGTACTTCTGAGGAGTAAACGGTCATAACTTTGGTATAAAATTTGTCACACTGTATCTCCAGGAGACATTTTAAGTACAAGAACCTTCCCTAATGGGAGCACATATATTCCCCCTGAATAACTTCTACCCAACAAAGCTCTAAGATAGAATATTTACATTTTCCCCACTGCTTTGTTGTCTAGACTCTACAGGGTACAGTTAGTAAAACGATTTCTTAGAGACATATACCCACAGAGGATTCTCGGTGCTGTGTCTATACACCTGTACCAAGCAGGTGCTTGTCTCTTCCCACCTGTAACCTGTGAAAACCAGAGAACTCACACACCATCATCCGTGTTCCTAATTACAAGTGGACCTTACAGTAGCCGAAAGAGACGGGTATATTGAATTTTGTAGCTCAAAGGACATAGAAAATACTGTGGGGGCTGATAAAATAAATGAACCCTGTCATGAAAGTCTTTACTAACGTGAACAATTACCCCCTAATTTTTATACTGCATAAATTCCTATCTTCATGTATTCGGTTTGCTTAAGAATTGTATGCCTCTTACTGGAAAGCATTTATCATATAAAAATATTTTCTGTTCTGAAAAACTGGTCCTCCAAAACAAATCGCCCATCAAGCTCAGATATAAAACGTACAGGCCCATGTGCAGATTGGAGAAGATGCTCCATAGGAAACAGCCCCTCTCCTTATGATGGATTTAACTGTCTTCTCTTTCTGTGTGTGTGTGTGTGTTTTTTTTTTTCCAAGAGAGATTTTTTGCTACAGGGCACGTGTCTCACTGCAGAGAGAGACAGAAAGTGAGAAATGACCCCCCCTAGGGAGGATGACCACACCACAATCCCTTCTCCTCTGTTCTCTTGGGATTTTGGGCATGCACACACGCACCCAGTGTGAATTTTAAGCCACCGGGACTGGAACTCCAATTGCAGTTGACTACATGGTTGTCCAGGGACATAACCATTACTCCATCTGCTGGTCCCTTGTCTGTTCTTTTCTATCTATTTTTGGTTAGTATTTCCTTTACAGGGGATGCAGATTTGCTAAGCATCCTCTTGACCAAATGACTTCAGGTCTCCGTTAACGAAACCTGCATCCCTCCTAGTTTGTTGATGGCAGGAAGGAGGAAGGACACCCTGAAGTACTATGGATAGCAGGTGTTAGGAAGGAATTTCCTGACAGTGAGCATTTAAAGCCTACACTATGTTATTAAGGAAAGTTACAAATTTCCTCCCGAGAGCATTAAGATAGAATAGAATCTTCTTATATATGAGGTATGTTCTAGAGGTTACTTCTTACCTTGTGATTATTTTTGAACATTATAGCTAGTATTATAAAAGCTTATTTCTGAGCTATCTCAGAAGTAGAACAAAACAGCTTAGCACTATAAAGAACTGATTGCCCTAAGATAGCGGTAATTCCTTCCTTTAATAATCATTTATTGAGTGTCTGCTGCAATAATAAGAGCTACCATTTGGGGTTTTTTATGTCAGTCAGAACACCTGAGCATATTACATTGAATCCTTATAGAAATCCTATAACGGAAGAATTTTTACCCGCTTTTTTTTTTTTTAAGTTTATTTCTTTCTTTCATGAGCAAGAGAAAATGAGAAAACCCCAGAGGAGTCTTAATGCCACAATCCACCCCCAGCCTCAGCTAGCCTCCTATAACAGAAGAATTTTTACCCGCTTTTTTTTTTTAAGTTTATTTCTTTCTTCCATGAGCAAGAGAAAATGAGAAAACCCCAGAGGAGTCTTAATGCCACAATCCACCCCCAGCCTCAGCTAGCCCCAGATCAAGCACAGATCTGTATCCAGTGTGTTCAGGGCAGCTCCTGGCTTTGAAGAACCCTCCCACGTGGGATGGCCTTAGAGCACTGCATTTTACCACTGCCCTGCTGTCGGGCCCCTTACCCTGTCGTTCCATTTGAGGGAGCCCAGCTGAAACGAGCCAAGTGAAGCAGGGATCAGACCTGTTTCTGATTGGCTCCAGAATCCATGATGGGCAGCCCAGTCACCATACTTCTCCACCTCGGGCACAGTTTGACGAGCTTTAAAGATGAAAGGCGGTCTCTGCTCTGCAGGAGCTTTTACCCAGGTGACAGAGGCTGGCAAGAGCAGAAGTGGCTACAGTGCAGTGTGAGGGCATCCGAGGACGGACTTGAGGGTGCCTGTCGGGCACACAGGGAAGAGCTTCCTAACCCAATTTCATGGGGAGATGAGGTGGTTCAGGAAGTGCTTCTCTCGTGGCTGAATATGAGTTCCTCGGGAAATTGTTGGGCTTTGTGATTAGGATGTTAGTGTCTGATTTTGCTTGCACCTGCATTCCAATTTTTTTTTTTTAAAGGTGTTTGCCATAGGGTGGGCACGGGTGCTCGCTGGAGAGACAGAGTGAGACAATGAGAGGGAAAGTGAGAAATCACCCCCTGGGGGGATGGCCACACCACAGCCCCTTCTCCTTCATTCCCTTTTTGGGATTTTGGGCACACATGCTCAGTGTGAGTATCAAGTCACTGGATTCAGGACTTGAACCGTGGTTGGCCATGTGGGAGTCCAGCACCTTAACCACCATGCCACCTGCTGGCCCATGAGTTCCTATTTTTAATTTGATATTTGTTCTTGTTTTATCATTCATGCATTAATCACACTGGCTCATAGATACAAAAATGATCATAATTCTTGTAGATCTCACATTGGAACCGGAAAGTGGACATTAAACAAAGCAATCGTGAGCTTGTTTGATAGTGTAAGTGCTCTGAAGGAAAAGTAGGCAGTGTTGGAAGAATGAGTGACCTAGAAGCCTTACCTAATTTAGGGAGGGGCGCAGAGGTAGGGCTGTGGTCAAATGTCCCTGAGGAAATGACATTGAAGCTCAGAACTCAAAAATGAGTAGAAGGGGACGTGAGAAGTGGGGCACGGTGGGGAAGTGGATTAAAAAATATTCCAGGCCAAGAAGAGAGCATCTGTGAAGACCCCGAGGCCAGAAGGAACTTGAACAGCTCGCGAAATCGAAAGTAGGCCAAGCAGCTGGATGGTATAAAAAATGCACTAGAGGTCGTACTCCTGCGCAGTGACAAAGTGAGAGGCCGCTGCACGATGGCTGAGGCCACGAGAGGGCCTGGGCTCTTGGCCAGCTCGAACACTCCCGGTGTAGGGTGCACGCCTGCAGTCCTAGCTGACCAGGAAGCTGGGGCAGGAGGATCACGACATGAGACGCCCCCAAAAGTAAATATTTCTCGGGCCAGCTAGATGGCATAGTGGGTAAGGCAGCAGGATCCTACATGGTGCACTGCACGGTTTGAGTCCCAGACCTGGCAGCTTGAAAAAGAACATGCTAGGTGCATGTAAGCGCATGCCAGAAATCCCAAGAGGAAAATGGAGAAAGGGTTGCGGGATGGCCATCCCCTCCAAAGGATTGTTTCCTCACTTAAAATTATTTTCTCCTCTTGAAAACAAAATGTCATGTACCATAGCTATGTCACAAAAACAATGGGCTGTATAACTTGGTTGAATTGGGGGTAAAAGTTGATTTAAGTGCAAGAAGTCTTGAATGGAGAAATGTTCTAAGCATCATCAACGCAATGTTGAAATATCAACTCTCAACTATATAAACAAAAAACAAAAAACAAAAAAGATTAATATGTAAGAGTTCTCCAGATCACCCGGAAGACACCACATTGTTTTAGCCAAGTACAAACAGCTTCATGGTGGCCATACTCCTGCACAGACTTTCCAAGCAAACAGCAAGGCTATGATGCTGTTTCAGGTTTTTCCTGGTGGCCCTGATTTTCTTTAATGATGGACATTGAAAGGCATGCTCAAAAATGTGTATCACAAGTACCTTCTTTCAGACAGGCTTAGTCAGTATAAATGAAATATTGATGTATCTGAAAATGCCCAAGTGTTCAATAAAGATTTTAAATAAAGCTACCTAAAAGTTGTGGTTCTTAGGTTAATCATTTATTTATCTAAAGGATGAAGGAAGCTGTCTACTTCTGTGATATGAACTGCAATCAGCTTAAAAATAATTGACAAATTAATCCCTTCACAGCACAGCAATTGTAAAGGTGTTAGTTTTAATTAGGCCTGTCTGATTGCCTTGTCTAATCAAGAATCAAGGTGGTATCTTTGATGGTTAAGGTCTACTGGGGCCATCCCTGACCTGCCAGCCATGTATGTTTTAATTATTGATTCCTCACATTCAGCCCTTTTCACAAAGGGACTTGAAGATTGCAATGCCTTCACATTTAAAGGGGAAAAAAATAAACATTTTTGCCAACACCTCTTTCTAGAATCCTGTCTATCCTCTCCCCCAGTCTCCAATTTTTGTCATACGAATGCAGTCTGGGTTGATAAAGCCAAGTGCACTCTGGTTATCACTCTGTCTTACTGCTTCCTGCCTCCCAGGCACTGGGTTCTCAATGGCCATTGTTAAGATCTTGGTAAGTCGTAGTCATTTATCCTTCCTGAAAACACATCTTTTTTAAAGGTTTTTATTGCCATAGGGCATGTGTGCTTGCTGGAGAGAGACAGTGAGAGGGAAAGTGAGAAATCACCCCCAGGAGAGAATGGCCACATGGCATTCCCTGCTCCATTCTCCTCCCGGGACTTTTGGGCATGCACACACACAACGCCCCACGTGAGTTTCAAGCCACTGGGTCAGGACTCCAACTGAGTTGGCCATGTCGAAGTCCAGGGCCTTAACTGCCGCCGCCTGCTGGCTCCCACATTTGATTTCTTGATGCCATGTCTTTAAAAATAAAATCCCTAGAGCAGATGTGATACCGGGAAATCAGAAGTCCAATAAAAAGGGGCCCGTTTCTTCTCACAAAGCACTTCTCCCTGGGCTGAGGACTGAACGAGGGCTCCGCCTGCTGTTGGAAGCAGCCCGCAGCCTGGACACTGTGTGGGTCAGTGGTCCCTGTGTGTGATGCTAGTTCTTCTTGGGTTGCAGGTCAATGAAGTGACAGTGGAGCAGCTGGTGCAGCAGTACCCTCACGTCACCTTCAGCACTGTCCTGCAGGACTGCAAGAGGACCTTGGAGAGAGCCTATCAGATGGGCTGGACGCCCAACACATCGGCCGCCTCCTCCTAACCTCGGCGCTGAGGTCCGCCGGGTCAGTCGGCAGGGCAGAGGGCGACTGCAGACCTGCCGTGGTGATCTCTTGGGAACGTTCTAATGTCACCTCTCTCGTGTGTACCATAGTGTGTATATTTGTGTCTCGTTTGCATACTGCATAGTGTAAGCGCAGTTGTTACTTGTTTCCAGGTGAGCTGGCTTTTTTTTTTCTTTAAAAAGTAAAGAATATTAAAGCCACGGGCCTATCAATTTGTAAGTTCAAAGGCTTATTTCTCTTTAAAAAAAAAAAAAAAAACTTTTTAAAATATAGAGTCCTAAAATTGGATGTATTATTTTGAGCTTGAGCTTCTTATTACTGCCACTTGGAGATGCCCAAAAAAGAAGGTGCTTCTTTTTGATGGGACAGAATTTTGCGCTTCTACTGGTGACAACCAGAACAGAGGGAGCGTTGCCGTTAGAAACCTGGAAACCAGTACTTTTCAAAATTCCAAGCACATACGCACACACAGGCACTCACATACTTGCACACGTGTGTGCAGAAACACACATAAGGGCAGCTTCTTTCTAGATCATTTCCCAACAGAGAGGCCTGCCCCTGGGCCTGGAGGGAGCATGCCGTCCACGGGATGCGGCCTAACTCAGCCTGCCCAGAGGGGGCCAGCCCGCTCTCTGGTGGGTGACTTAGGGGCTAGAGAAAATAAAGCCTTTTGTAAATTTTTTATATGGAGGCAACAATCTGAACTCCCCTGGCCAGCTCACAAAAAGTTAATTATTCATTATTCTGCAAATGCATTCTGTTGAGTACTAAATATTTTACCTAGTTTTATGTTAACATTGCGTTCGCTTTTATTTCGTGGATAGTAACTGATCGGGATATACTTTAATGATATTTGGGGTTAATCTTAGCAGTCTCCATATTGAAGCCACCGGTGTAACCAATGGTGTGCCGTTATTGAAGGACTGCAAGACCCTTTCCTTGTTTTGTTCATTTTGGTAATTATGGAAGTATATTTCTGAGATTTTGGGGTAGTCACATTAATAGAAGATTAATGGGTGAGATATTAGTAGACAATCTATTACTTTATTGTTTTTTTGCTTTGCTTTGGATTTTAGAACAGGTTTTTTGGGGGTATGTGCATGTTATCATTTTTTGAATTGTCCTTATGCTTCTGCAGAGATCTATCGCTAGCTAATGTATGAGTTAAGGAACATTAGAAAGTTTGTTCATTAAGATTCTGTTTACACTCGTCATCAAGGAGCATTTCTTTGTTTAATTAAAGATTGCCAGCTTTCAGTTAAAACAGTACCTATCAGTTAATAAATATATATTTTGATTTCACACACCTTTCCAATCAATTCATAGGAGGGACTCAGGCTCAAGTAACTTTTCCTGTGTTAAGATTTCTGAATCAAGACATCAGGGAGCCTTTTTAAGCGAAAGAGTTGATTATCTTTCTTGGTAGAACTAGAGACAAAACCCTGCTTTGCTATTTATTCTTCCCTGGTGTGGACATCACCATTACTCAGTCTTTAACAGATACACTGAGGTTTGCCCTTCTCGTTCTGTAAGTCCCAGTGTTGCTAAAATAATATTAGCTGTAAGAAGCGAAAGCTAGCTTCGCATTTGAATGCCATTCACTTATTTATCCTCCTTTTTGTGTAAACAACTTTTTCCTTTGATTATGTCAACATGTTTCTGATGTGACATCTTTTGTTTTTAATCGCAATCAGTTAGGAAACTCTATTCAATCAGAACCAAGAGTATTCTTCCTATAGCTACGTGGGTTGCTCATGTAATTGAAGAGAATAAAACCTGTGTAAGAAAAAAGCTGTTTACCATAAAGAAACTCCATTTCTTCTTCCCCATCGAACGCTATCGTTTTCAGGTCTATTTCCCCACCACTGAAAAATCTTCGTTCACGATATTTTAACTGATTTTTAATCCAAAACTAATTTATAAGACAGTATGTATAGTAATAGTAGCTTGAGTGAATAAGCAAAAGTTTAACTTTTATATATGTCATACTATATTTTAAATAGTTAAAAAAAAAAAAAAAGACAAAGAAGGGAGAGCCGTCTATGATACGGATGGTGCCGTTCAGTCGTAAGCATAATCTCTGGAGTGTTGCAGTTTGGCCGTCAGGTGTTTTGGAATGTAGAGCTGGTTTTTGTTGTAACGTTGCGTTGTTCGAATCTGCAGTACAGCACTCTAACATGCTTCAGCTTGGGGGTGGGGGTGATGACTTGCACTTATCCTCTACGATGTTGACTAATCCCGAAAGCCTGATGCACCGTAACCTGGAAAACTGCTTTGGTACATTTGTAGAAATCTGTAGAAATATCCTATCCAGCCTCAGAGCATTAATCTCAAGAACCAGCCAGCAGAAGCGTCACCGCGAGTGATCCTGTAACGGTTGCTGAATGTGTTCTCATTAGATGCTTTGAAACAAGACTTAAAATAATTTTTCTGGGCAATATAGAGTCTCTTTTTTTTTTTTTTTTTTTGCTTAGAATGTCATAAATACATGTGAACACATTTAATGCAGGGCTTTTTATCCTCTCCAAAATGTCAACAGTATTTTCAGAATAAAGACTCTGAAATCTATTGCTGTAGTGGAAAATTCTGGTCCTTTGTCTTTCATGTCTTTTTGAGTGGATAAAGAAAATTCACCCGGTTTGTAGTTTCTATATTTCTGTGAATCTTTTGACCTTGCAATGGGTTGCAATAAAAGAGCAACAAAACACCGTGTCTTCGTTTTATTTCAGAGACGATAGATGGCCTCCCCGATGCTGGTTGGGTGTGACGCGTGCAGCAGTCGCTGTCCTCACATGTCACAGCACAGACTCACATGGGCGCGACTGACCCAGAATAGCAAACGAGACTGGGTTTAGGAGCTTCCAATTTGGCTGGTGATTACTGAGATAAGATGAAACCCTCAAGGGTTTAAACAAGTGAGTTGTTTAAAATCCCATTCCATAAATAGTCACTCATTTACTTGGTCATTTATTCAGTTTTTCAAAAGTAAATAAGTAAATAAAATATTTATTGAGTAACTAACACGTGCCAGGCACTAGAGATTTAAAGATAAAGGAAACTCCTTCCCACTTCAAGTTGCTCCAGCCTGACGAGGACACCCTGGGAAGAGC
>NW_006159626.1:1189122-1200058 GCF_000334495.1 Tupaia belangeri chinensis
GCAGTATGGTAGATGTAGCCATGGCAAAGCTGCAGGGGGAGCAGAGCAGGATGGGGGAGCTGCACACAGCAGGTGCTTTCAGGGAGCAGTGAAGGAGTCACAGGGATGTACTGCATGTAATGGGGAGAAGGAAGGGAGGGCACCCCGGAGAATGCAAATATATGTGCAGAGGCATGAGGGAGTGAAGGTGCCAAGTCCAGAGCCCTTTAAGTAACAGGGTAACGAGAGAATATATTATGTAGTCCCTGTGGATAGAGACCCACCAGGAGGCCACGCCTCCATGGCACAGCAGTGACTCTAGAGCCCTGCAAGACTGGAGGCCATATGGCCAAATGTGAGTTCGGATCCCTGGGTTGATCTAGAGGCCCACAAATGCTCAGAATCTTGGGAGATGTGGGGAGAAGAGATTAAGGCATGGCATGAACATCTGTGTCGTGAATGCACATGTAACTATTGAAGGAAAGGAGGAAAAAAATAAAAAGATTCTAGAAAAAAAAGAAAAGATCATAAACCTTTCCCAGTCAACTAAAGTGATTGGACTTGTAGGAGATATCAGATCTATTAAGAAAGCATAAATTTGTCTTGTCCTAAATTCTTCCAGCAAGGAGCGACTAAAATGCAGGACATTCATTTCTGGTAATACAATGGAATGAATATTCTCAAAGATGTTCTGCTAATACCTAAAAATGTTTACTAAAAAGTTTTGTTCTAAAATCCCATTTGGCCCAGCTTATAAGATATTGTACTCTGTGGACTAGGATCACATGGGAGGCCTGAGCTCAATTCCTGGTCCAACCCAAAGGCTGGACATAGTGACCTACTCCTTAAACCCAGCAACTAGGAGAGGCTGAGGGAGAAAGATCAGGAGTTTGAGGTTAGCCAGGGCCTCAAGACTCTAGAGAAGAGCCAGGGAGGGTGGGTGTACCAGTAGTCCCAGCTGGGAGAATTAGGGAGGAGGATTGCAGCATGGCAAGACTCTATCTTAAAATAATTAAAAATAATCTTTTTAAATGGCTGGGTGTGCCCCTTAAAAATAAATAAACAAATTAACTGTTTTAATAAAACAAAACAAAAGAGACAGTAAAGAAAATAGCTTTTCTCAATCTTTCCATCTTTTTGAGGAAGAATGCAAAAAAAAAATAAAAAAGACTTGAAGCAGAATAACAGAAGCTCCGTTTGGGGTGAATTAGCTTTGATATGCCCATTGAACACCCAAGTGGGTCTGTGGCACATGCAGTTGGATGTAGGAGTTTAGTTCAAGGAGAGGGACATTGTCCCAGCCCGCGGGACAGTTGAATAAGTTCCTTGGGGCAGGGAGTGAGAGATGGGACAAACACACGCACACACAATACGAGGTGCTGGTCAAGTCGTCTTCTTCCGTCTACTTCCGTTTATTGAGGAGAAATGGCGAGTTATATACAGCTGATGGGAACCAATTGGTTGCCTGAAATGCAAATGAGATAGAACAGCATGAACCAATCATTGATGTGAGTGGATCTCTCCCGTTGCCTAGAAACCCAACCACTTCCAGGGAGAAAGGTTGGTCACATGATTTCTGAGAAACAGTTTACTCAGTGAGGAAGTGAAGCCTAATGGTTTCCAAGATGGCGGATAGCTCAAGATGATGGATAGCTCAAGATGGCTTCCGTATGCAGTGCTCGCCACAGGACATAAATTGTACATGGATGACCTTTAACTCTGAGCTTGTCTGGAATCTTACCCTTGGTCATCATTAGTTTGGATAGAAGAAGTTGAGATCTAAGGACTGTGCCTTTGAGCACTTCAAAATTTGAAAGTCAGGGAGATGAAGAAAACTCATCAATAAGAACTAAGAAATGGGAATAACCTGACAGGGAGGAGGAAAACCTGGAGTGTGTGCTGTCCTAGCACCAAGTGAGGAAAGTCTTGCAAGAAGAAGCAAGTAATTAGACACGTCATATCCTGCCCATAAGTCAAAGGAGAGTTAAGAATTCACTGTTGGAGTTAACAACATGGAGATCATTGGCATCTTTGCAAAATGCAAATGCAGTGGTTACTGATATAATGCAAAAATCCCAACTGTTAGCAAACAAAGTGGCCAACTTAGGGCCAGAACATTGTCTTAGCCTGTTCCTGCTGGTATCACCAAATCCCACTTGGTCATTTTTTTAAAGATTTTCTAAAGAATTATTTTATTTAACTTTATATATTTAAATTTAGCCAGAGAGGGACAGAGCAAGAAAGAGAGAGAGAGAGAGCAAGTAAGCCACCAGCTCTAGGACTTGAACCACAGTCAACTGTGTGGGAGACCAGTGCCCTTAACCACCACACTACCTGCCAGTCCCCAGACTTGGTCATTTGTAAACACTAGAAATTAATTTCTCACAGTTCTTGAGACTGGGAAGTTCAAGATGAAGTCATCAGCAATTTCATTGTCCAGTAAAGGCCTCATCACTACTTCCAAGATGGTGCCTTGAACGCTGCATCTTATATGACATAAGGCGGAAAGGCCAGAAGGGCCTCCAGCCCTTTGAGGAGGTCTAATCCCATCCATGAGGGCTCTCCCTCATGACCAAATCACTTCCTAAAGGCCCTCCCTCTTAATACTGTGGAGATTCAGTTTCAACATGAGTTTTGGAGGGAACAAAACAAATCATAGCACACATTAACAGGTTAAAGTGAAAAATACGACTTTTTTCATAGTAACAATAAAAACGCGCAAGAATGTTCAATAGTCATTCGTGAGAAAGAATCTTAGTGGGGCAACCCCGTGTTGCCCAAGAGAAGCTGGATCCCACGTAGCATCCATGGTTCAAATCCCTGGTTTGGTCAGCTTGAAACATGCCAGGCACACATCTAAGTGCCCCCAGATCTCATGGGCTGGAGGACTGGAAGAAGGGGATTGTAGTGTGACCAGACTCCTTGGAGGGAGCTCATCTCCCTCTCTCATGTGCACAAGTACATGTTCTATTACGAATAAGAAGGGAAAAAAGAATCTTAGCAAATAGACCAGAAAGGCACCTCTTTAACCTGGTATGGGTATTGTTGCCAAAAACCCAGAGCAAACATCACTTCACATAGAAACAGCGAACATCCTCTGTGGACCCTAGACAAGAATGCTTATTATTATTTCTTCTGTTTAAAATTGGAGAGTTGAGCCAGAATAGAAAGATTAAATTAAAAAAAAAAAAAAAAAAAATAAAAAAAAAAAAAAAAAAAAAAAAAAAGGTAAGGACCAAAATGGAAGAGAAAGACTGAATTATGTATAGCTGAAAGGAATAGCTAAAAAAAAAAAAAAAAAAAGAAAGAAAGAAAGAAAGAAAGAAAGAAAGAAAAGAATTACAACATAAAATTAGTGAGACTTTGAAAGTTAGTTGGATATGTGGCTATAGCAGGTGGTGTAGTGTTTAAGATACTGTACTCCCCCCACATGGTCAACCACAGTTTGAGTCCCGGACCAGGCAACTTGACACTCACACTGAATGTGTGTGTATGTGTGCTCAAACAGCCTTAAGAGGTGAATGCAGAAGGGATTTGGGTATGTCTACACCCCCAGGGAGTGATTTCTTACTTTCTCCACCCCATGAGCCCATGTACCTTATGGCAAAGAACTAAAAAATAAAACCCCAAACCAGAAAAAGTTAGTTAGATATAATGGCAAAATACAATACTCTTTTATATTTTTATATACTAATGATAGGGTGGTAGAGAAATGTGATTTTTAAAAACTGCTTTTTCACCCCGCTGTGACCATGTGATATTGGAGCCTCATGGAAAGGCTGTAGGTTTAGTTGGCCTGGGTTGACCTGAACGTGCTGGGGAAGTTTGCTGGTGTGCCCATGGTCCTGGGCACACAGTGGGGGCAGCGGAGATCAGGGTATGACCAGGCCCTGGTGATGTCCCTGTCTCTGTCTCTCAATAGATAATAAAGCTTTGAAAAACACTTTTTTAAAAAAAGAATTATTTAATTTAACTTTATTTATTTTAACTTGAGCAGAGAGAGACAGAGTGAGAGAGAGAGAAAAAAAGAGAGAGGAAAAGTGAGTAAGCAAGCCTCCCAGTCTGGGACTCAAACCACAGTTGGCCATGTGGGAGTCCAGCACCCTTAACCACCACACCACCTGCCAGCCCCTAAAAAAATGCTTTTTACTAAAGCAACAAATATATGAAGTAGCATGACTTTTTATAAATACATTTCAAAACTATGTCCAAAACATGTAGAGAGCTAACATGTTCAAGGACAGGAAGACTTACTACCCTAGACCTTGTGTTGGAAGGCCATCTCCATGGACCTCTTATGCACATCTTACTGGAAGAAGTACATGCTACCTTTTTTTTTTTTTTTTTTTTGGAGAGGTTTTCGCTATAGGGCACGTGAGCTCGCCAGACAGACAGAGAGAGACAGAGAGACAGAAAGTGAGAAATCACCCCCCCAGGGGGGATGGTCACGCCGCAATCCCTTCCCCTCCATTCTCTTCTCGGGATCTTGGGCACGCATGTACACACGCCCGGCATGAGTTTCAAGCCACCGGGTCTGGGATGCGAACCGCAGTCGACTATGTGGGAGTCCAGCGACAGCCATTACGCTAACTGCTGGTCCCATGCTACCTCTTTCTAAGGATAACTTTACGGTAAATCGTCTTTGAAGATAGGGACATCATCCCCCTCTAGAGCAAAGAGCAAGTGTGCTTACGGTCCAGTATAAAACAGCCATGTTTCCTAAGCCCAGTGTCTCTCTCCGGTAACAGCCGTCACTCTCTTCATATTTCCCTGCGGGAATTGGAACTTCGAAACCTGCACAGGAAAAAGCTAATACTCTGGTCATTGCCATTGTTGTAATAACAGACTTCACTGCATTCGGATGATGGCACAGTAGGGAAAAAAAATGAATGTGAGGCATCCACATGGGAAGGTTTCCAGTTCAAGTCCAGAGACTTCTTTAAGTGTGCCAGACACACAGATCTCCATGTCTGCAGCTGGCAGGAGTCTGGGACTGGATTACAGTGTCATGACACTCTTGTGGGTGACAGTTATCTCTCTTTCTCTCTCCACCTATGTCTCTCACTTGTGGAAGAAATTAACCTTAAAAAATGTCCTTTGTCTCTGACCCAGGAGTCTTGTGCCCTCTGCCACTATCCCTTGAAACTGTATCAGGCTGCCTTACAAGTTTGCAAGTAGGGCAAAATCTCAGATCCTCCACACTTCTTGACATGGTAATTATTCCCTAATTGATCTGTTCATATTATACAATTCCAAAAAAAAAAATCTTCATAAGGTTTTTGTCAAACTTAACAAGTGCATTCTTAAATTCACATGGAGAAACAAAAGGTTAAGAATAGTCGAGTCACATTTGAGAGACAAGGTGGTAGAATCGGCCCTCTCAGATATTAAGACATTCTGGTAATAAGATATAGTAATTAAAGCATCGTGGTGACAGCTGAGAGGCAGATGAATAAACCAATGGAACAAAGGACCCCTAAACATACCTAAACAGTGTCTTACAGAGATGGCAGCACAAGTTAGCAGAGGATGGATGGAGAACCCTAGAAATGGGACTAAACTAACCCTCGGCGGGAATTGAACTTGGGTTTCTGCATTTTTACATACACAAAAATTAATTACAGATACTCTAAAAACAAATTCAAAAGGCAAAAATAGAAAAAATACAAAATAGTGTCTTTGTGATTAATGAAGTTAATCTTTATGACCACAGGATGGAAAATGAAAAACAAAACAAAAAAAGTGCCAACCATTAAAACAAATATTGACAAATCTGTCCATATGAAATTGAAGGACTTTTGCTTTTCAGAAGTCACCTTGAAGAGAATAAAATGATAAGTCACAAATCAGGAAAAAAAAATATGTAATGCAAAAAACAAAGCCTCACTATCTAGAATATGTAAAGGTCTTAGATGGACCAATTAAACAACTTTCCCACCAAAGGAAATTCAATACAAAACTGGGCACAAAACACAAAAGGGGCCAACTGGTGATGTAGTGGTTAAGGCTGCTGAATCCCACATGGCTTCCTGGATGGTCTGAGTCCCAGATCCAGCAGCTTGAAAAGCATTCTGGGCACTTGTGTGTGGAGAATGGAGAAGGGATTGTGGTGTGGCCAACCCCCATGAAGGGTCATTTCTCACTCTCCCCCAGGGGAGAATGATGAGTGCACATGCCCTGCAGCAATTTTTTTAAGAAAGTAAAAACACAAATGAACATTTCCCCAAAAGAAAACACATGTGATTAGTCCCATCAAAAATGGTCAAACTCATTTGTGTTCACAAAATGCAAAGTTCATGCCTATTAGATTGACAAAAAGTAAAAGTCTTGATCAAGTTTGGGCAAAAATATAAAGCAATGAGGAAACTTAACTGCTAGCAGAAGTTGGAAAAGAGCTGGGGATTGCCTTACAGAGGTACATATGCACGCACTGCAGTTCCTTCAGAGGAGAAACACTGACACATGTGAACCAGGAGACGTGTTCTCTGGAGCCAGGAGTTGAGAAAAACCAGAATATTTTTTGATATTTCATCTAATGAAACAGTAGTAAAAGTGAATGAATTATAGCTACCCAACTCGATATAAATAAATCTTAAACATGAATGAAAAAAAAAGTCATGGAAAAATATATACAGCTTTGCACCATTTTATAAAGTTCAAAAACAAGCAAAATTAGATAATTATTTTTATCTAAGGATGCAAGTGAATTTAGAAAAATGGAAAAAGAAAAAAAAGAATGATCACGAAACTTCACAACAGTGGTTGCCCATGGGAGGACAGGCAGTGGGCTGGGCCTATAAGACCACACAAAGCATTTCCATGAATTCTACAAGTTCTGCTTCTTAAGTTGAAGATTGGCTCCCAGAATTTATTTATTTATATAAAACATACATATAATATATGAATCTGTAACATTACATATATATGTCACAACTTATTTTTTATTAAATATTAAATTTTAAATGAAAAGAGTTTTATACCTGTGTAAATCGGTGGCTTAGATATGAAGAATTGCCAAACCTGGGTACAAGGCCTCCCACCTGTTTGGTAGCAGTTAGTTCTGTGTGAAGAGAATTTATGCAATCTCACATTCAGCAGGTGGCGAGGTGGGAAAACCCCATGCCTCGCTGTTCCAGTGCTGGAGCATCGCACTGCACAGCTTTTTGGCGTCACCTGACCCTCGCTGGAATTCTAGGCAAGACAGTTGCCCTCGTGGAGATGAGACAGCTGAGAGAATTCATGTGGCATCTCTGTCATGGCATTACCACAGGAACCAAAGGACAGCTACACTGGTTATCAAAGCAACAGGGAGCCCTTTCATCACTTCATTTTTAATTACACCAATAAATCTGGTATCAAAAGCTTCGAGGAATACAGAGACTCATTGGATAATGTAACAACCTACCATTGACATGAAAAAAACAGAGTTAAATCTCTCCATTTCATTATGTGAGTAAATCACAAAGTAGTCACCCTTCCCACCACCAGCGGATATCTGGTGGTGGGACATTGTACTTATAAAAATTATTCCTGGACCAGCAGTTAGCGTAATGGCTATGTTACTGGACTCCCATGTAGTCAACCGCGGTTTGCATCCCAGACCTGGTGGCTTAAAACTCACACCAGGCACATGTGCGTGCATGTCCAAGATCCCGAGAGGAGAATGGAGGAGAAGGGATTGCGGCGTGGCCATTCCCCCTGGGGGGTGATTTCTCGCTTTCTGTCTCTCTGTCTCTGTCTGGCAAGCACACACGCCCTGTGGCAAAAACCTCTAAAAAAAAAAAATTATTCCCAGTTTCTTGAGATATTTAGTAGATACAAATGCACCTAAAGAAATTTTCTCAATCCCAGAAATGCAAACACTTCTAGGAAATAAACTGCATAAACTAAAACCTTCTCTAAGAACAAGCCTTAAAAGCATCCTCATTTCTGCGATTTCCTTTGGCTAATAAAATCATGTGTGGATGGCAGTGACCCAAGAAGACACAAGCGACTAAAAGGGTGGGGATTGTTTCGTTCAGCTCTCTATTCCCCACATGCTGGAGGCGCTGGTGCTGTTCTTGAACTTGCCCACAGCTTGGCATCCCTTGAAAGGTCTGGAGAGGAGAGGCATCAACATCCAGCGGCCTGAGGATACTTGGTTGGACTAGGCTGAGCTCATTCCCCCACCCCGAGATCTTCCAATGGGGTGGTTGGGTCTGTGTGTATGCATGCGTGCACACACACGTGACACGCGTGCCCCCAACCATGAGTGATGCTCACAAATGCACTCCATTCAGTGTTCTGTGACTAACATAATGGAAAATGAAAAATGACTCACTGAATAAAGGCTTCTTACAAAGAACAGTCTCACAAATAGATGCTATCTTCATGGACTTGGGTGGCTACTGACAGTACTGATTTTTACAGATAATATGACAATGAATGGCGTAAGCTCAGCAAGCTTGCTTCTGTTGACAAAAATTAAATTATTTTTAAGCAACGTCTTGCAACTGAGCCACTTACTAAGGGGGGGGGGAGATATCTTGATAATTGGATTTAAATGAAGCTTTTATTAAAGTGTTTTCTCAATTCTAAATCGAAAATTGGATTACCATACAGGATTCTTGGATGTAAAGAGGTGAATACTGAGAAGCACACGGAGATAAATTAAATCATAGAGCTTAGTGTGGAAGTAAGCTAGGGCAACTCACTATTAGATCATTCAAACGACAGAATTCACTCATAAGTAAGTCATAAAACAGAAATATTTGTCTTAGAGTAAGTTTATATTGACAGGTACTTAGTGCACTTCCATACTCTATGGCTACTGTTGAGTGTTACTGCCCCTTTTCTTCTCAGCTCTTTTCCATTCCTTTCTTTTTCTTTTTCTTTTCGCTTATAAGGCATGCGTAAGTATGCTCACCAGACACAGTGAAGGGGAAAGTGAGAAATCACCTCCCGCAGGGATGGCCATCCCACAGTCCCTTCTCCAACAGTCTCCTCTTGGGACTCTAACATGCATGCACATACACCTGGTGTGATTTTCAAGTCACCAGGTCCGGGACTCGAACTACAGTTGGCCATGTGGAAGTTCAGTGCCTTAACCACCATGCCACCTGCTGGTCCCCCTTTTTCATTCTTAAACCTTACCGAATATCTAAGAAAAATTAGTCATTAGAGGCAGGAGAGGCAAGAGGCAGGCCATCAGAAGATTCCTCATGGCTCTTGAGAACTAGTGACTTCAGAGTTAAAGAGAAATGAAGATTTCCTACTGATAATTCAGCCTCCAGTCCATGAGCTTGAGAGGCAGGAGCGGCAAGAGGCAGGCCATCAGAAGAAGATTCCTCATGGCTCCTGAGAACTAGTGATTTCAGGGTTAAAGAGAAATGAAGATTTCCTACTGATAATTCAGCCTCCAGCCCACAAGCTTGAGTGGTAGGGAGCTCCTCTAGCCTTCTATCTCTGTCTCTGTGTCTCTGTCTCTCTCTCTCTGTTTTTCTTCTCATCTTTTGGTAATTTTCCCTTTTTAAAATTTTTCAACATAAAGTATTCTCTTGCTTTCAGCCCCGCCTTTTTTTTTTTTTTTGGGGGGTTTTTCTTTAGGGGGCGGGGGCTAGAGAGAGACATAGAGACAGAAAGCAAGAAATCACCCCCCATGGGGGATGGTCATGCCACAATCCCTTCTCCTCCATTCTCCTCTTGGGATCTTGGGCACGCACGTGCACACGCCCGGAGTGAGTTTTAAGCCACCGGGACTGGGACATGAACCGCGGTCGACTACATGGGAGTCCAGTGATATAGCCATTACGCTAATTGCTGGTTCCCAGCCCCGCCTTTTGTCTTGTTAATAATCCCCTCTCCCCCTCCCACCCAGGCGGGAGAGGCAAGAGGCAGATCATCAGAAGATTCCTCATGGCTCCTGAGACAAGCATGCTGCGCAGTTTTCTATTTTGTGCCATTTTGTTTTTAAAAAATATTTTCTTTTAGTTTTTAATTTTTTTCCTTCTTTTTCCCTCTGTTTCTTTGTTGTTATCGTTGTTTTCTCTCTCTCTTTTCTTTTCTTTTTCTTTTATTTCATCTCTCTACTCCTCAATATTCATTTACTGTGTTTCTAGACGGATCTAAGGAAACTATAGCCAAATATCCAAATGCTATTAGGGTTAACATATTCTTCAATATCTACTGAATCTGCTGCACTAAGCAATCAAAATGGAACGGCAAAGAGATTCCAGATCACCTCTTTCGGCTTGTTCCTGAACATTCAGATTGAACTTCAAGAATTAGGAAGAAACACACCAACAATCAGATGACTAGAAATCAATGCAGGGCCACAGAAGTATGGGAAAGCAAGAAATACCTCTCCTCCAAATGAAAAGAATAACTCCTCTTCATCCACACACAGTTCAATGGAAATCATGGAAATGTCTTATAAAGAATTTAGAATACTCATAATGGCAAAGCTAAAAGAGATGGAAGAGAAGAGACAATGAACTGCAGAAGAGAAAGGAGAAAGGAGCTGACGAGTTCCAGGAGGTGAGGAAATTCTTGCAAGATCTAAAAGAGGAATTTACACACTTTACAAAAGAATCAAATGTAACTGTTAGAGATGAAGGCTATAATACAGGAAGTCAAAATCTCCCTTGAAAGTATTAAAAGCAGACTAGAGCATACAGAAAATAGAATCTCAGATGTAGAAGAGAAAATTTCTGGCCTAGAAAAAGCCACCACGAAGACTGAGAAAATGGTCCCAAAAATGAGAATAATATACGAGAAATACTAGATACCATCAAACGTCCAAACATCCGGATAATTGATATCCCAGAAGATGAAGAGACTCGTAAGGGCATTGGTAATCTATTCTGTGAAATCTTGCAAGAAAACTTTCCAAACCTAGACAGGCACTCGAAAATCCAGTCCCAAGAAATACAAAGGAATCAACCCAAGAAGATCTTCTCCAAGACACATTATAGCCAGA
>NW_006159626.1:1200688-1203727 GCF_000334495.1 Tupaia belangeri chinensis
GCATGCATGATTAAGCCACTATGCAGTATATTCTGGATGGGAAATCACATTTTGTGTGCTGTGATGATGCTTAGGGATAAATGAATATAAAGTTAAAAAAAAGTTTCAGAAAAAAAATATTTCAGAAGTAAATTAAAGGACACTTGTGACTAGATTCTAGCTTTGCCCATATTTTTAGTTTAACATATTTTGTGAGTCAATAAAATATGGAAAAAAGTTTAGTATGGAAGGGAGAGAAGGGGAAGGAAAAAAGTAAAAGTATGCTTAATGACAAAAAAATGAGAAGCTATTTGCTGGTAAGTTAGAGAGTAACATCTTTGGCTAGACTGACATGCATAGTATTTGTGCTGGAAAAAAGAAATGTACACTATAAAGTTGTGATTAAATGTATGTAAATTAAATAAATAAAAGAAATGTATATAAATTAATTAAATAAATAAAAGAAATGTATAAATAAAAGACATGTAATAAAATGTAAATTTAAATAAATAAATAATTATTTTTTTTAAAAAAAAGACATAAAAATAAAAAGTTACCTGCTGATGGTAATGTATACGGTAATGTCTTAGAATTGACTAACATGTACTGTATTCATACTGGGAAAAACTATGTTGACACTGTAAAGATGTACAATGATTAAATGTAAATTTTTAAAATGTAAAAAAAAATAGAAATAAAAATAATTCTTTGACATAAAAAAAGAAAATTAACTTCATGCCTCCTACAGTTAGTGATGAATGTGTGTGTGTGTGTGTGTGTGTGTGTGTGTATGCACACACACTTGCTCGCATAATCCCAAGAGAACCGTGGAAGGGGAGAGATGGTGGTAGCAGGGAGAATTAAATGAATTGCATGAAGCAGAGTTGTTTTAGAAAATTTTGTTGTGAGATGTAACATATTTCTCCACTCAGGCGAAGAAATATTGATAGAATGCCTGCAGTACCCGAGAAGTCCCTACCTTGTGCAACCCCCCTCCCCCAGGCCCTGGCATCTTCCTCCTTCCAGATGTACCAGATGTAGCCACTGTCCTTGTCTCTGTGGAAATAACTTTCTTGTTATTATGGTTGGACCATCTAGAGAGCATCCTTAAAAATGTAATTTGTTTTTGCCTGCCTTTGAACTTTACATGAAAAAGTCAGGTCGTGTATATTTTGTGGCTTACATTTTTTACTTGATAGTGTTTATAGGATTCATTCATTTTGTTGTGTGTGACTCTAGTTTACACTGCTACATTGCGATATAATTTTATTAGACCATTCAGGTTGCTACTTAAAAGGTACAATAAACTGGGTAGCTTATAAACAACAGAAATTGATTTCTTGTGGTTCTGGAAACTGGAAAGTCCACAACAAGGTGCTAGCAAATTCAGGGCCTGGTGAGGACCCATCTCCTTGTAGACCAAGGCTTCTCACAGCCCTCACAAGCTGGAAGTGGCATGCTTTCTGGGCCCAGTTTATGGGGACACTGATAACCTTTCATGAGCACTCTGCTCATGACCTAATCACCTCCCAAAGACCCTACCTCTTAATACCATCACCTTTTGGGTTAGGTTTTAATAAATGAACTCTGCTCCCCTCTCCCACAACTATTCAAACTAAAGCAGTAATATTCCATTGTGTGGCTATGCCACTATGTACCTATTCTACTACTGAAAAGCATTCGCTTTGTTTCCAGTGGGAACAACTGAAAGCCCTATAGCAAAGAACATTCTTTCACATGTTCCTAGTGCACCCAAGCATTCATATTTTGGAGTACTTACCTAGGAGGAGAATTGCTAGTATTTGTATATCGTTGATCTTATTAGGTTTATTAGGTGATGCCACTCAATTTTCCAAAAGGGTTGAACCAATTTGTATTTTTACTAGCACTGTTTCAAGTTCTTACGGACATTCTCTGAGCTTCCCATTACCGTGTAGTACCATTTTACCCTAGTTTTATTCTTTGTTCTCCAGAATTAAAATAAAAAAAAAAAGAAAAGAAAAGAAAAAAGAAAAAAAAAACTAGGTACCATTTCATCTGTTTACTGGCCACTTAGGAAATAATGTTTGTAAAGACCTTTAAAGCAAAATTTGCCTTTACAGATTCAGAGGAATGAAACAACGTAGACAAGAAAGGGTTAAGAGGATTGCCACAGTTTCACTTGGATTATAGCTGCTGGGGCAAAATCTATACAAGGAGAAGAAAGAAGATGAGGGACACTTTCAGAGGTTTCCAGATTAAAAAGACACAGCTTTCTGGGGGACCAGAAGTTGGTGTAATGACTATGTCGCTGGACTCCCACATAGTCGACCGTGGTTTGAGTCCCAGACCTGGTGACTTAAAACTCATGCTGGGCACGTGTGCGTGCGTGCCCAAGATCCTGAGAGGAGAATGGAGGAGAAGGGATTGTGGCATGGCCATCCCCCCTGGGGGGTGATTTCTAGCTTTCTGTCTCTCTGTCTCTCTCTGTCTTTCTGGCAAGTGCACGCACCCTATAGCAAAAACCTCTCCAAAAAAAAAAAAAGAAGAAGAAGAAGAAACAAAAAGACACAGCTTTCTGTCCCCTTTGCTGTTTTGTGACATCATCACATATTGGCGTATGAAACCATCACCTCGCGTTTAAGAGCAAAGTTGCAGGGATCTGAGCAATGCCTCAACACAGTGGTTGTGATGGTGTAATTCAATTAAATATATGTAAATCGATGAAATAAGAATGGGAAAAAGAGCCTGGTCATTTCTGTTATGCAAACAAGAAAAATACTTTGGAAATCTAGATGAGAGGCAAATCACAGAAAAAAAAAAAAAATCTTTCAAGTTAGTTATAGGACTTACCAGATGTAGAAGGTGGAAAACCTTATGAAAACCTAGGAGGTTTTTTGCATTTAGATTGGTTCAAAAGTGCATTTAATTCTTTGCTCCTTTTTAAATGAATTGAGACTAGAAATCATAGATAGATGTGTTATGGAGATCATTTATAAAAGAATGACAATGTGGAAAACAAATAAAAGAAAAAGGCCTTGGCTATTTACCAAAAGAATTACAATAAATGCACTTTTGAAC
>NW_006159626.1:1203758-1240868 GCF_000334495.1 Tupaia belangeri chinensis
TAAAATATTGAAAATGTATTTGTCCATATATACCATTTTAATTATTTCAGTCATCTTTTTCCTTAAAGAACCACCCAGCTGTTCTGCTCATGATGATACGGAGTTTTACTGCATATGCTTAGACCAAAACAGAAACCCAAATGGTGGAAAATTATGTTTTACAAAGTAATATTTTGGGGCTAGCAGGTGGCATGGTGGTTAAGGTACTAGATGCCCACATAGCCAGCCACAGTTAAATCTCAAACCCATCTGCTTGAAAAATCACAACTAAATAGATAAATAAATAAATGTTAAAAAGTAATGTTTTTTTCATTTGAGGTATAATTTACCTACAGTAAAAATACCTATATTAACATACAGTTCTCTACAGTTTAATGAATGTATGGATTTATGTAATGAACAAACCAAACAAGTTATACTATACATACAAAACAAAGTATTCAGAACGTGTGTGTGTGTGTGTGGGTGTGTGTGTGTGTGTGTGCCACCTCAACCTCTTCCCAGCTATGGATTAAGTGTCCCCATCAAAAGTTGTGCTAAAACTTGACACTCAATGCAGCAGAGTTGGAAGATAAAGCTTAGTGGGAGGTTCTTCAGACATGGGGGTGGGTCCCTCATAAATAGATCAATGCCAGCTCCTGAGAGGGAGTGAACTCACACCAGTGATTAGTTCCTGAGAAAGAGGGTTATTTTAAAGCAAACTGGCAGCTGGCATATTTCTCTTTTTGCTCGTGTCTACCTGTCTTCCCACTTGTCTCAGCCATGCTATGACAACACCAGAAACTGGTCAAATGCCAACACCATGCTCCTGGGTTTTTCCAGTCACTGGAATTGTGAGTCAAATAAACCTCTTTTCTTTATAAATCACCTGATTTCAGGCACTCTGAGTTTTTATTTTTATTATTATTTCTTCTTCATATTTAATCGTTTCACTTCTCCATAGCACATAATATATTAGGTTGCCAGGAAAGTCATGATGCATTTTTCTGCTTCCCTATGCAAAAAATGTGTCATGACCTTCCTGACAACCCAATAGTTTTTTTTTTTTTTGGAGAGATTTTCACTGTAGGGCGCATGCGCTCGCCAGACAGACAGAGAGAGACATAGAGACAGAAAGCGAGAAATCACCCCCCAGGGGGGGATGGTCACGCTGCAATCCCTTCTCCTCCATTCTCCTCTCGGGATCTTGGGCACGCACGCACACGCGCCCGGCGTGAGTTTTAAGCCACCGGGTCCGGAACATGAACCGCGGTCGACTACGTGGGAGTCCAGCAACATAGCCATTACGCTAACTGCTGGTTCCCACAACCCAATAGTTTTTCAAAAAATGTGTTAAATTAGCTTCAAATCGAGGATATTGCTGTATACATCTTTTCTATCAGAGAACTGTACATTCTCATGTCTGTCATCGGGTGTTGTTACAGCAGCACTAGGTAGACTAAGACATTCCCTCATCCTGTTGCCCAACACAATCATTTTTCTGATTTCTACATTGTATTTCTTTTGTCTGTTATTGAACATCTTAAAAATTGTATCACCTGGCATGCATTCTTCGTGTCAGACTTCTTTCCCTCACATAATTGTTTTTGGTATTTATCCTTGTTGCGTGTATCCATTGTTGCTAAGTAGTGCACCACAATTTAATAATCCATTCTGCTGTTAATAGACATTTGGGTAGTTAACAGTTTTCGTCTATTATAAATAAAGCATCTATAAATATTTTGACCAACTATTTTAGCAAGATGTAAGTTTTCTTTTCTTTGGGGGAAACAGAGGTGAAATGCCTCAGACATAGGATACATGTATAAATATATATTTTTAAAAGAAACTGCAAAATTATTTTCTAAAGTGGTTGTACCACTTTCCATTACTAACAGTATCAATTAGTGAGAATGCCAGTTACTTCACAGCTTCACTGACATTTAATGTGTTCAGTCTTTTAAATTTAGCCATTTAGAAGGGTATGTGATTGTAGCTCACAGCAGTTTGAATTGCCCTTTTCCTAATGATGTTAAGCAGCTCTTCACGGGCTTGTCACCCACCCCTCCGTCTTCTTTCGTGATGTACATGTTTATGTTTTGATCTGTCCTGAAATGATGTTTACATTTTAGCACCATGTGCTTCCTCATTGAATTTGTTGGCATTTTCCTTATGAAACAATTGACCATATATGCGTGGATATCTGTCTGAACTTTCTATCATGCTTCAGTCATTTATTTGTCTACCTATGAGAATACCACATTGTCTCGATTACAACAGTTTTTCTGATAGTTAATTTTGTGTGTCAACTTGACTAGATGAAGAATGCTTGGAAGGCTGGTGAAGCATGACTTCTAAGTTTGTCTGTGAGAGTGTTGCCAGAAAAGATTGGCCTATGAGTCAGTGGGCTGAGAGAAGACCCACCTACAGTGTAGGAAGGCTCCAGTTGACTGGGTGTACAGGAGGGACAGAAAAGAAAGTGGGACTCTCTTCTCTCTTCCCCCTTCAACCTTTCCTTTCAGAGCATGCTGTGAAACATCTGCCTGCTCTATCCCCACTTCCCTTGGCCCTTGGCTTCTGACTCCTGGCTCCTGCATCCCTTCACTCCAGGTTCTTTAATCTTTGGACTTTGCCTGTCAGTAACCAACCAAGGGCCTTCAGGTCTGAAGCCTCCAAGGTTCCTTTTCAGGCCTCAGACTAAAAGTGCACAAACTTCCCCACTTCAGAGTCTTTCAGCTGTTTCTCCAGCTTGCAGGCTGGAGAAATTTGGGATTTCTCTGACTTTGTGTGAAATGACTCCTGTATCAAATCCTTACATATAGTTATCCTAGTAACTGTTTCTGTGGAGGCCTGACCAATAGAGCTTTCCAGTCAACCTTAAACTCACTAACATAAGCCTTGTAACTTTTTCTTTCCCAAACATATTTTTAATAATCTTGGCCCTCTTAATTGCTGCATAAATTTTAGAATCAGCTTATCAATTTCTAAAAAAAAAAAAATGCTTATTGACTGGGATGTGTTTAATGTCTAGATTAATTTAGAGATAATTGACAACTTAACAAGATTGAGTCTTTTAGTCCATAAACAGGATATACTTCCCTCTTTATTAAAGTCTTCTTTAATTATTTTCAGCAATGTTTGTAGCTTTTGGAGTAAAGGCCTTGTGCTGCTCCTATTAAATGTATTCCTATGTATTGTGTGCTCTTCGATGCTACAATAAGTGGAATTTAAATTGTTTTCATTTTTTTTAGTTGTATGCTCCTAGTAAATAGCCATGCAATTTATTTTTGTATATTGTCTTTATACCCATTGATCTTATTAGACCTTATTATTATCCACTTATTTGTTTAAGTGACTTGTTTTGCACATTTCTGGAATTTTTTAATCCAAAAAAAATCACGTTTTAAAGACAGCTCATTTTTCAAACATTTTTAAAAGAACGTATTTAATTTTGTTATTATTATTATTATTTTAATTTGCTATAGCGCACACGTTCTCATCAGAGAAAGACACAGAGAGAAAGAGAATGAGAAAGCACGTCTCCAGGTTCAGGAATCGAACTGTAGTTAGCCATGTGGGAGTTCAGATTTTTAATTTCTAGACTAATTTAGAGATAATTGACAACTTAACAAGATTGAGTCTTTTAGTCCATAAACAGGATATACTTCCCTCTTTATTAAAGTCTTCTTTAATTATTTTCAGCAATGTTTGTAGCTTTTGGAGTAAAGGCCTTGTGCTGCTCCTATTAAATGTATTCCTATGTATTGTGTGCTCTTCGATGCTACAATAAGTGGAATTTAAATTGTTTTCATTTTTTTTAGTTGTATGCTCCTAGTAAATAGCCATGCAATTTATTTTTGTATATTGTCTTTATACCCATTGATCTTATTAGACCTTATTATTATCCACTTATTTGTTTAAGTGACTTGTTTTGCACATTTCTGGAATTTTTTAATCCAAAAAAAATCACGTTTTAAAGACAGCTCATTTTTCAAACATTTTTAAAAGAACGTATTTAATTTTGTTATTATTATTATTATTTTAATTTGCTATAGCGCACACGTTCTCATCAGAGAAAGACACAGAGAGAAAGAGAATGAGAAAGCACGTCTCCAGGTTCAGGAATCGAACTGTAGTTAGCCATGTGGGAGTTCAGAGCCTTAATCACCATGCCACTTGCTGGTCCCTGCCTTTTATTTCTTTTAGTTGGGTTACTGCACTGTCTCTGAACTCTAGTACAATATTGAATAGACGTGGTGAGCACTGATTTCCTTGTTCCTGATCTTAGGGGAAACCATTTAATTTTTCACAATTAAGTATGATTTTACTGTACAGTTTTGTAGATGCTCTTCATAAAATTGAAAAACTTAATTTCTATCTTTAGATGATAGCAAGTTAATATTACAGATGAATGTAGAATATTGTCAATTTTTTAAAAATTTTGCCAGAGGGCATATGTACTCACTAGGGAGAGACAGAGAGACAGAGAAAGAGAGCGAGAGAGGGAACGTACCCCCCAATGGGTCGTGGTCATGCCACATCCTTTCCCTTCTATTTCTCTATCCTGTCAGAATTTGAAGCCCAAACACATAAGCCCAGTGTGTTTTCAAGCTGCTAAGGCTGAAATTTGAGCCATGCAGTTGATCATTTGGACTCTGAGTCCCTTAACCATCAGCCCATGGGGCCAGTCTATCAGATATTTTCCTAATCCTTTGCTATTTACTGCCATCTTTACCATTTTTGGTGCTCTTTATTACTTCATAACTATATAAGTTTTTATTTTTCTAGTATTTTTATTTGTCCTGATAAACAACTGGGGGAGAGAGTATGCCACAGTTGGTGTAATGGCTATGTCGCTGGACTCCCATGTAGTCGACCATGGTTTGAGTCCTGAACCCGGTGGCTTAAACTCACACCAGGTGCGTGTGCATGTGTGCCCAAGATCCCAAGAGGAGAATGGAGGAGGAGGGATTGTGGCATGCCCATCCCCCTGGGGGGTGATTTCTCGCTTTCTGTCTCTCTGTCTCTCTCTGTCTGTCTGGCAAGTGTGCGCGCCCTACAGTGAAAATCTCTCCAAAAAAAGAATTAACTGATGTAATCGTAGAGATGCTTTCATTCATTTCTTTTGTTATAGTATGGCTTTATAATATTTCTCTATTTTCTGAAATAGGTTATGTAAAATCGATATTCTTTATTTTTTTAAATGCTTCAAAGAATTCCCCGGTGAAATAACATGGCCTTGGCATTTCTCTGGGAAAAGTTTTTCTATTTTCTTTTGTTTTTTACACTCATTTTTTTATTGCAGCTGAGTTGTAAAATTTAGGACATGAAGTTGTTCATAATTCCTTACTGTCTTTTGAATGATTATGTGATCCATACGATGTCTCTTTTCTACCTTGCTCTTGGTGATTTGTGTTTTCTCAAGCAAAGCAGAAAACCAAGCCTTACTAAGTTCCAAGATATTAGCCAGTAATCTAATGATCTGATGGGATGAGGGATGGAAGGCAACACTCTATAGAGGAAGACAACTGAAACTGGAGTCTCTACAGACTACAGTGTCAGGTGTGCAATCAAGAACTATCATCTGTGATGATATTCAAGAAAAAATAATTAATTGAAATAGACCTGATATGATCTTGATGTTGGAATTAATAGATGAGGGCTTTAGAACCTATTATAAATAAGCCTTAGTACTTTGAAGGAAAAAAAAGGGTCATAATGAGTGAACAGATGGGAAATCTCAGCAGAGAAATGAGACTATATTTTTTAAAAAATGGAAATTCTAGAACTGAAAAGTACAATATCTGAAATAGAAAATCCATTGAATATGGGCTTAAGAGCAAATGCAAGTTGGCAGGAGAAAGTGGCAGTGGATGTGAATATACAGCAATGGAAACTACCCAGTCTGAAGAATGAAGGGGGAAAGCTGGAGGAGAAAGAACAAAGCCTCAGTGATCCGAAAGTGCTATTTAAAGCACTTTCAGATACGTGCAACAGGAGTCCCAGACAAGGAGAAAAACATCTGAAAAAATAATAGCCAAGCCACTCCTAAGTTGAAGGGGTTTAAACTCCCAATTCTTTCCTGCCACTACCAGCAGAGCTGAAATTTCTTCTTAAGCTTTCCAGCCTTCCAAGTGTTATTTTTCACTGGGCTCATTATATTTTCCCATGCAAATACAGAATAGGAGTAAGCAAAAGATTTATACATGGTTTGTTTGTAGAATCTGGTGATTACTTTCCAGTATCACTCCTCCAAAACACACACACACACACACACACACACACACATACAATACACGCATATGCTCAATTTCCAGTCTCTTGGATAGCTCCACACTCTATTCTCTGACCCTTCAAATCTGTATCAACTTTTGGGACCAGTAGATGGCATAAGGGTTACATTGCTGGACTCCCACGAAGTTGACCACAGTTCAAATCCCAAACCCAGTAGTTTAAAACTAAAGCCAGGCGCGTGTGCATGTGTGCCCAAAATACTGAGAGGAGAATAGAGAAGGGATTGTGGCATGGTCATCCCCCCTGGGAGGTGGGGTGATTTCTCACTTTCTGTTTCTCTGTCTCTCTAGCAAGCACATGTGCCCCATAGCAAAGATCTCTTTCTAGAAAAAGAAGAAGAAGAAGAGAAACAGACAGCAGAAGAAAGTCCTTTGTCCTCTTCCTTCCCGTCTCCCAGCATGCAGTGGGGACATAATGGTTGGAATGTCAGCATCTATCTTGGGTCATAAATTAACCATAGAAAGATGGAGCAAAAAGTTAAAAGAAGAGAGGGTCCCTAATTTCTACTACACCAGTTATGTCACTAGGCCTCTTTAAAATGAGTAAGAGAAAGATGATCTTGTTCCGGCCACTCTTAGTAGTAACTGATGTGCATCCTACCTGATGCAAGGGGACTGAGGTCCTCGTAGAGTAACGCACCAACAAACATAAGCACATTCACCATGTAGGACTTTACCAGCGAAGAGAGTAGGTGAGGCGAGGAGACCGTTAGCCTGCAAACCAGGAAACCTGAATTCAAGTCCCACCTCCTCCAACGATAGCTGGGTGTTTTCTGGACAAGTGTTAAGTGTTCTCTCTCTGGGACCACAGTTTCCTCATCTGTGAAAATGTCTCATTAAATTAAGTGACTCCTAATATTCTTTCCTCATTTCACCAAATCTCTCCAGCATATAGAACAGGCTTTTACTATTTCACGGAGTTAAGGAGCTTTATACACATATGTCATTGAAAATTTTTTGAGCAAGAGTTTTTACTTATAATTAAAGCTCCCTTTACCCCTCATTTTCGTGGAACAAGCTAGGGTCAGAGTCAGAGGTATGTCCCCATTGATCTTTGTCTGTTTACCTTATGTTTGGAATGGGAAGAATACATTTTTTCAGGCTACTACTCTGCTCACAAATATTTCCCTAATTTTTAAAGAGGCTAAATATAGAATCAGCCAATGGTACAAATAAAACAAAACACATTTTCAACAGTGCTGAGGCTCCGATCTGTGGCTGAGCTGATAAAATGGTTTTATTTTCTAGATGACTATTTTTCAAACTAGAAATATGTTTTGCATCAGTGATGTGTTAAGGTCAAGTCAAGAAAAGAGACAATAAGTCCCATGTCACGGAGACCAGGATAATGAGAGTGTTCTCTGGGAGCTGGCTCAGAGGCTGCTCATTTCACCGGCAAAAGGTTATACCAGACAGATTGTTTCTCATTTGATGTCTTAAATTAAACTGCTGACATGGCCTGCCTCAGAGTAAGAAACATACGTGGTTGCCAAACACACCCTAAAGAAAATGCCCGTTGGAGAGAGTTGGTTCCTTTTCCTGCAACCTTTGAGGCTTTTCTGTTTTGAAGGGCTGCTTAGGAATTAAGCCAGGTTTTCAGCTGCAGAGAAGTTCCTGAAGTGTTCACGAGGGAGGCTTGGTGAGTCGGAGGCTCGGTGGTTTGTCAAAGTGTCGTGAGATAGAAGCTAGATAAAAGCCTGATTTATGAGTAGAATTTAGAAATATCACACACCCCAGATGCACATGAGATCAAAGACAAATTACTGAGCACGGAAAGAACTGACCTATGAGAGACTCATTTCAGCAGTTCCCCTCCTCCCTGGTCCTGCTTACCCGTCTGCCACCATCTTCTCCTCCCCGCAAAGCTAAAAGAAGACCAGGTGTCACGGCAAATGGTCCACAGACCAACCAAGCGACTCAGAGGCCCTATGCCAGGCACCGGCGTCTGCATGTGGACAAGATCCCTAGATGACACAGAAGAACTGGGCCACCCGTTTCAGGAAGGATTAGGCAACGGCAGCACGCTGGTGCAGCTGCAGGTGTGCAGGACACGGCAATGCGTCCAGCAGATGCATCCCACTCGGGTTGTGCTCATGCACAGGGGAGAGAGACCATGAGCAGGGGGACAAGTGTGCGTCTGTAGTTCTGATGGAGAGAGGTGTCAGGACAGAAGGGAGAAGGCAGCAGGTGTGGAGTGAGGGCTACTATCCATACGTGATGATCAGGGAAGGCTTCACCAGGAGAGTGAAGTAGGGAAGGAGACTGGGAGAGGTCAGAGACCTGGATTCCAGCCGGGGTCTCCCTCGCTCTGTGTTGCAGCACCTGGAAGGTACTTACCTGACAGTCCCTCCATCTGCCAACCAGGAACGAAAATGTTCATCATGCCTGATGTTCGTGGGTGATCTGTGAGGGTCAAAGGTAATGCAGATACGCACGCATGCACTTAACCCTATCTGCCAGGATCTGTTCCTTGGCACTTTGCCTCGGACTCATAGGGGGGTCCAGATTGGTGTGATTTGGAGTCACAAATGGAAATAGCAAGTGTTGAGCTTTGTGTGCTTAACCTAAGTCTCCTTGAGAACCATCCAGAACCCGTAGCCTCACTTCCGGAATGGAGTCCCCCACCCCCGTACCCGCCTTCCTGCCATTGACGTTTCCTCGCTGATATCCTACCTGGGCATCCTCTCCTCACTCCTCCTCCTCCTCATCCCCCCGCCCGCCATGACCCAGGCCTTTAGCTCCACTCTGCTCTGACATTGCCATGCTCCCTATCCCAGGTTATGGCCCTTCCCCAGGTGAAGGCCACCTGCAGTTTCCTCTGGGGCAGAGTGTCCCTCTCAACTCATTAGCTGATGCCGAGGTTACACGTAAGACTCGGGTCCTCCTTGCTCTCGTGTGCTTGGGGCTGGGCCGTGCGTGGCGTGTCTGCCTCCTGACTCGGGGAGCTACTAGGTAAGCCCTGTGCTCTGACGGGAACTGAGGCTGGGATGCTCGGTCTCGCGGGGTCGACAGGTAGGGGTGGCAGCACCCACACACCCACTGAAATGGCCACCAAGGTGACATGTGATGGAGAAGTGCCTAGGAAGGGGCTATGCGGCAATTTACATGATCGCGTGTGTTCCCCGCTGCTGGTAAGTTCTTTCTGGGCGCCGGTGGTGCAGATAGTGGGGGTGCTGCTGTGCAGTGCTGGGGACCTGCTGGGAAGGCCCACACGGGGACACCGGTGATCCTGTCTGGCCACAGGGCATGAAAACCCTGTCCAGGGGGCCTCTCTGCCTCTCTCTCAGGGAATACACTTTTGAAAAAAGTTCTTTCTTGTTAATTTGAGAGACTGTCTGTGGTGTTTCCAGTCATTTTATTTTGTGTTTCAGTTGAGTAAGTGTTGCTGAGTATCTGTAGAATGTGTGATAATTTTTTTTTTCGTAAAAAACTCAATAAAAGAAACATTAGCATAGAAAAATATTTTATGTTGTGTAAAACACTTGGCTGAGGAAATGTTTTAATGCATTATATCAAAATGCTGCAGATGCTCAGCAGTCAGAGGAGAGGAGTGGGTTCCGGTTGGCGTTAAACCTTGGCCCTGCCAGGTTGGAAGAAGGGCGCTGGGAGCCTGGACCGGAAAGAGGTGGGTGTCGGAGGGTCCACCTCAGGGAAACTGGCATTCGTTCATACCTTCACTGCTCACCACCGGGGTCCTTGGGAGACACAGTGATAGAAGAGACGTCCAGCCTTCCCTCCATGGCTTCCAAGCTAGAGCCGTCTGCGTGTAGGTGGAAACGCCTCTGACCATGTTCACGGGAGTCACCACAGCAGTCTCTGGGCAGGATGTCGGGAAAGCAAGGCCAGTCAGATGTGCCCCTGTTCCAGCAGGGCTAAGATGGCATGTTCACGAGCTCTCCTGACATGACGCCAGGCGGGATCACGGTAGACTTGGAGGTTCTTTGTGTTGCGTCATGTATTTTTAACCCGGCATCTCACAGCACTCCCAGCCCTGTCTGCTGGGCTTTCATTCGCAGTGTTGGCGGCTTACGGAGTTGCAAAGGTGAAGCTTCCCGTCTGCGATCCTGCTGCCGACTCCACGGACATGCCCTTCTCACCCCGGCACCTTTGTCTGCAGCTGCACTCACGGCGCCTCCCCTGGTAAATGCTCGATAAACATGTGTGCACAGATGAACCGGCCCCGCTGCGTGTTTGCTGGATTTCAGGCTCGTATCCCCTTCCATTTAACACGCATGTGATTTCCTGACCTTAAGCGCACCTCGAGCTGCCTGTAGCCACGTTTGAAAAGGAGAGGTTTAATAATAGCATACCCTCCCCTGAGAAGGACACATTGCCCTGTATTCAGACTTCAGTTCAAAGTCTCAAGGCATCCCTGGCAGAGGCCACAGACTGGCAGAATCCAGACCACAGACATCAGACATGTTTGGGTTCTTTGAAAACATTGAGCTTTAAAAGGTTGAGGCATTGACTACCAACTCCACTTCTAGTATTCTCTGCCAGCCCCTCCTTCCTTCATATTCTCTTCCTGGGACCTGAAGACATTGGCGCTGTCAACTCTTCGGGGCCAGCAAGCCCTGACCAGTGCACTGTGACGTCTGCTGTGCAGACCACATCTGCTCCGAGGCCACACCACCCCTAACATACAAGTTAGCACTGCTACAACCGCTACGCCTGGCTTCTCGGGAGAAAAGCTGACCGACTTCACCCACGTCTGCAGGGTGGCTGCTTCCTAGACCTACACAGATGCAGCGGCCATGGAGGAAATGGGAGAGCTATTGTAAGGGAGGCCGGGGAGTGTGAAGTCTTAATATGCTATAATCAAGGCTTTAAGAAAAACAGTCCTGTGAGTTAAAAGCACCCATTTTTTTCATTTTGCATAAAAATAATCTAACATTGGAGTAAAAGAAATAGGAAGTATATCAATTTTTAATAAATACAAGCTACAAAATAAATTTAATAAATTATAAATGATAAAATTATTGAAAAATTAAATATTAAACATTCCCACATAAAAATGTAGAACATTTATTAATTAGGGAACATTTTCAGAGTAATACTTGCGCTTTCAATGCACTGAACTTTTTAAACATGTGGTGATGTTGCAGCCCTGTGGAAAGTGGTCCTGCTATGTGTGGGCGTTTTCTGCAGGGAGAGAAGGCAGGACAAGGGCCAGGGGCAGGAATCCCAGGACCGGCACTTATGGGACAAAGCAACACATTTCTTTTCCCATACGGCTTCCAAATTCAGGGAGGAACAACCATCATTTGATCAATCGTCTATACAGAAATCTGGAGGAAAGGTCCACATAGGTATGTCTGGCTCTTTTCCAGGAATCTTGAAAGAAATTCCTAGCCAAGATGTTCTTATTCTGAGACGTGGACTAGAAAAGATAAGGAAGGAAAGACAATGAAAGAGGGCATCTGGGGTCAGTAGGTGGTGTGGTGCGTAAGGTGCTGGACGCCCACACGGGCGACTACAGTTCAAGTCCCAAACCTGAAAACCACGTGGCTTGAAAACCACGCTGGACGTGTGGGCTTGCCCACCCAAAATTGCAGGAGGAGAATGGAAGAGAAGAGACTGCTATGTGTGGGCGTGGACATCCCGGGGGTGGGGGATAATTTCTCACTTTCTCTCTCACCGTCTCTCTGTCCCTCTCCAGCGAGCACATGTGCCTTATGGCAAAAACCTTTAAAAAAAAAAAAATGAGAGAGAGAGAGAGAAGGAGAAGAAAGAGGGTATTTGGGAGAGATGAGACTATTTTTCTTTCCCTTAGCTTGTTGCGCTTTTTTCTTCTGCCTCCTAATTTACCCACGGTTATTTCCTTGGTCCTCCCAGCTCTCCCTCCCCTCACCCCATGATAGAAAGTAGAGGTTTAGTTTGTGGAACCCACGTGCCCGGATTGCAGTATGGTTTAGATTGTGAGCACACATCAGGCGCTTCAGTGCCCTCGCCCTGTCCATGAGGCCCTCTGAGCTGTCTCAAGAGGCAGATGCCAGATGTGGATGTACACCGTGACAGACACTTCCTGGAGGGACTTCTGGGCTGAACTCGGGAGCAGGTGCAGTTAGCGGTCAGCCTCAGCCTCAGCCTCTCCAGGGCAGCCTGCGTGAGGCTCTCGTGGCTATACTCATTCCCGAATGCCCTCCCAGCTTGGCCAGAGCTTCGCTGGGCCTGCACAGCGAGTCACCTCCTTGCTCTGATCAGTCCTGTCCTTTCCCCCTTCCTGTATAGCTTGTCCCCTCTCCCCAGTGTGTGTCAGCTGATTCTGAGAGCCGGTCTCGCTGCAGCTGACACCGAGAGGAAGCCGAGGAAGCAGCGGAGAGAAGGGTTCTGAGGCTGAGTCCCTCACTGCCTGGCTGGAAAGCAAGGCCTGTTTTCCTGGCGATAGGTGGAGACAGCCCTGCAGCAGGTGGCAGGCCTGTTGTTACAGCACGCACTAGTGTGTTGGGAGGAGGGAATGTGCTAATGAGAGCAGTCTGCAGCCACCGGAAACTCAGGAAGATGCAGACACACAGATAGCAGGGCTGGATGGCTTCTGCCAGGCGTCACCGAGACTCAACGGGAAGGTGGTGCCCGGCTGAAGATGAGTTACAGGCAACTGACAGCCAGGGGTGAGAGCCCGAGGGCCCCCTGGCTGCACACAATGACGTTCTTGTCATCTCTAGCTGGAGAGAGCAGAAAGTCAGAGTGGCTAAAGCAACTCGGACAGGTAACCCAAGGTTGGGGCTCTGGCTGGAAAATCCTGGCACCTTGACACATGGAAGAAAACATCTGGCTGGGTGACCCCAAGATGGATGGTAAGCCACCATGGGAAAATGGCCTAAGGTTCTACCACAGAGACACTGCCTTCAGGGAAGAGTTAGGACATCCTGAAACACAGCTCTCGGCCCTGGTAGAGACAGTGTCCGACCATGGCTAGGATGAGCGGCACATCCTGGCATGCCCAAGACAACTCAGTGGTAGCACTAGAAGTCCATGACACAAGGGACACCCAGCCCTGTGCAAACTGGGACAGTGGGTCACACCAAGCACGGGATACTGAGCCACCATGCAGCCTGAAGGGCCCACCATGGACTGGGTCTTGTAGACCCACCGCACTGGCGGTCCATCATAAGATGGAAGTGATGCACCCGGGATCAAGCGCACGGAGGGTCAAGGACACACAAGCAGCATGAGCAGGTCGCCCGGATGCAGGGCACCCTGCCCTGCTGCACACAGCCCTGGCCCTGCTGCACACGGCCCTGGCCCAGCTGCACACGGTCCTGGCCCAGCTGCACACGGCCCTGGCCCTGCTCTTGCTCTGTGAGTGTTGGAGCATTGTGTATGGCCAGGGGGAAATGGAGGAGAAGCTTGAGTTCAGATTACAGATGAGTTGGCTCCATCTGTGGGTGTAAGCCACAAACGGACAGCAGTTTCAGGACAGCCTCATCAGCAGTGACCTTGAAGGACAGTGTCTAGGAAAAATCTGGCCAATGGGCAGCTTCGAGTGGTACACCTGGTCAGCAAATTGTGTAGAAAAAGCGATGACTAGATTAGAAAATGTCTAGATATGGCTGCAGCAAATGTCCTGGCCGGCTTGCCAGGCGCTTTGGCATGCTGTGTCCGGGAGCCGGAGCGGGAACTGACCCTGATGATTGGGAGGAGGCAGGCTGCTGTCACACTGTGGGAGCAGGAGAAGCATGGGCCGACCCAGGGAGGTGCCCCTCTCCGCTCTTGTGCCCAGTCATAACTCTGTCTGTGCCCGGTCAGCAGCCCTGGTCAGAGAAGGACGTGGTGACCAGATATGCAGATTCCCTGGAGACGATGGGCTGGGCTAAGCCAATGAGGCTCAAAATGAGATTTTTGTTATCCTTTTTTAAAATTTATTATTTTTTAAAAGAATTGTTTTCTTTAACTTTATATTTATTTTATTTTATTTTATTTGGACCAGTGAGAGACACACAGAGAGAGAGAAAAAAAGAGCAAGAAAGCAAGTCGCCAGGTCCAGGATCAATGTGAACCAATATGAACCAATTTTGGCCAAAGAGAATTTTGAGAACCAGAACTGGCTCCCATTTGGCCATATGGGCGCCACCCTCTGACGAGCCTGTCTCATGGTTACAAGCTGGCAGCAGCAGCCCCAAGGTAGTCGTATCCAAAGTAAGATGAGAGGCTACTTTCTTCTCCCCTTCTATGTGTACTTTTCTTTTCTGAAGGTTTTTGCCATAGGACACATGTGCTCACCAGAGAGAGAGGAGAGAAATGAGAAATCACCCCACAGGGGGAAAAGCTACACCATGATCCCTTCTCCTCCAGTCTCCTCTCGGGATTTGGGGCACAGACCCCAGAGTGATTTCCAAGGTTATGATTCTGGGACTCCAACGCCATGTGGTCCGCCATGTGGGAAGCTAGCGATTTCACCACCACACCTGCCGGCCCCTAAAATCTAATTTTTTTTTTTTTTTGAGAGGTTTTTGCTATAGGGCTCGTGAACTCGCCAGAAAGATGGAGAGAGACAGAGAGACAGAAAGCAGGAAATCACCCCCCAGAGGGGATGGCCACACCGCAATCCCTTCTCCTCCATTCTCCTCTCAGGATCTTGGGCACGCGCACTCAGCGTGAGTTTAAACCATCGGGTCCGGGACTCAAACCACGGTCAGCTACATGGGAGTTCAGCCGCATAGCCATTATGCTAACTGCTAGTCCCTCTTTATATCTACTTTTAAGAGCAGGAAAAGCTGTATCGGCCACACAAGAATAGGTAACAGGGTAGAATCAAGTGCCCTCCAAATCATAGTGCCTTGCCGCAATGACAGCCACTTGCCTCTTCATGCTCCATCCTGCACAGATTTGTAGGCTCACTGTTCTAGTGACCCTGGCCACTGAGATTGTCATCTTAAAACAATGCCAGATGTGGTGGTGCACGAGCAAGGGAAGAGAACACTGGAAGCTCTCGCTCCTGCTGGTACTCCTTGGGCCTGAAGGGATGCTCTTCCTCTCAGATCTCATTGGCCGGAAATAAGCAAGGCCTTGCCTAGCTTCAAGGGGATGGGCAGGTACAGCGTACGGGAACCCAGGCAGAGGAGAGGAGAGCCAGGTATCCGTGACTATTAGCCAAGTCTTCCCAAACAACCTTTCTAGAAGTCCCAAACCACTCATATCTCTGCCCAAAGTTGGATCACATGATCATGACTAAATATAAACCCCATCCAGGGGGAGTAGAATCAATATCAACCCTTTGAGCCAAAGACAAATGTATGCAAAGAAGGCAAGAAGGGGTTAATCTGGGTAAGCAGCCCACAGTATCCACCACGACTATACAAGGATTTACTCAGCAATATTTGTGAGCCAATGAAAAGGTTTCCTTTAGATTTAGAAAATAATGACCTCCACAGGTTAATACCATATTCATGGACAGCTCCTTAATCACTACGGGAGGGTCAGTTCAAAACAGAACCTGTGATGGGGACCGTTAAGAATTTTATCTTCATCTACTAACAGCTTTGAGGGATGAAAGACAGACTTTAAAAACTCTGGTTAGGTTTTTGGATTTTTGCTTTCAGAAAAATGAATTCAGGCAAACAACCAAATAAAAAGTCTTTGAAAGAAGTCAATTAGTTCTCTTATTCAGCGCTTAATGAGAGCAGTTAAATTCAGAAGGGTGAGAGGTTTTTGCTATAGGGCTCGTGAACTCGCCAGAAAGATGGAGAGAGACAGAGAGACAGAAAGCAGGAAATCACCCCCCAGAGGGGATGGCCACACCGCAATCCCTTCTCCTCCATTCTCCTCTCAGGATCTTGGGCACGCGCACTCAGCGTGAGTTTAAACCATCGGGTCCGGGACTCAAACCACGGTCAGCTACATGGGAGTTCAGCCGCATAGCCATTATGCTAACTGCTAGTCCCTCTTTATATCTACTTTTAAGAGCAGGAAAAGCTGTATCGGCCACACAAGAATAGGTAACAGGGTAGAATCAAGTGCCCTCCAAATCATAGTGCCTTGCCGCAATGACAGCCACTTGCCTCTTCATGCTCCATCCTGCACAGATTTGTAGGCTCACTGTTCTAGTGACCCTGGCCACTGAGATTGTCATCTTAAAACAATGCCAGATGTGGTGGTGCACGAGCAAGGGAAGAGAACACTGGAAGCTCTCGCTCCTGCTGGTACTCCTTGGGCCTGAAGGGATGCTCTTCCTCTCAGATCTCATTGGCCGGAAATAAGCAAGGCCTTGCCTAGCTTCAAGGGGATGGGCAGGTACAGCGTACGGGAACCCAGGCAGAGGAGAGGAGAGCCAGGTATCCGTGACTATTAGCCAAGTCTTCCCAAACAACCTTTCTAGAAGTCCCAAACCACTCATATCTCTGCCCAAAGTTGGATCACATGATCATGACTAAATATAAACCCCATCCAGGGGGAGTAGAATCAATATCAACCCTTTGAGCCAAAGACAAATGTATGCAAAGAAGGCAAGAAGGGGTTAATCTGGGTAAGCAGCCCACAGTATCCACCACGACTATACAAGGATTTACTCAGCAATATTTGTGAGCCAATGAAAAGGTTTCCTTTAGATTTAGAAAATAATGACCTCCACAGGTTAATACCATATTCATGGACAGCTCCTTAATCACTACGGGAGGGTCAGTTCAAAACAGAACCTGTGATGGGGACCGTTAAGAATTTTATCTTCATCTACTAACAGCTTTGAGGGATGAAAGACAGACTTTAAAAACTCTGGTTAGGTTTTTGGATTTTTGCTTTCAGAAAAATGAATTCAGGCAAACAACCAAATAAAAAGTCTTTGAAAGAAGTCAATTAGTTCTCTTATTCAGCGCTTAATGAGAGCAGTTAAATTCAGAAGGGTCCTTTAGGTTCTTTCTTCTTCTCTTTCTCTCCATCCACCCATCCATCTTACAAAGCAAAACAACATAAATAGCGAGCCAGGGCCCTGTTTCGCCTTCATTTTGGTCCTCATATGTTTGTGATTAGGGGCAGCACAGGGGCAGTTAGGGTGAGGGGTTGGAAGGGGAGGGGAGAATTGCAGCAGATGGCTGACATTCCAGAGGAGTGTCCTGGCTGTCAGCCTGAGCACCCCCACTAGGATTTAAATTGCTCTATTTCTGGGGAGGTACTAACCTAGAAGCTTTCCACCTACAGACTGTTAGGAGAGGGGCCTAAAGTCTATATGGCCAACTTGATCCCAGCCCCTAAACAAGCATGCGGGGTGCATGCGTGACGTGTGTGTGTGTGTGTGTGTGTGTGTGTGGTGTATCACATATGGCGATCTGAAACAGTTTAAACATATGAAGATGTTTTTCATTCACAGATGGCAAGAAACAAAAGGAAGAAGAAAGAAAGAAAAGCATGTATTTTTTCATGTAACACATTCCTGGAGTTTGGAGCCAATGGTCTGGCGGGAGGCGCACCAATGCCCTCAGCGCCCTCTGCGGCCGACCGGGCTCCCGTTTGAAGGTCTGCTTCAGCTGAAGGGTGGCAGACTGCCTCCCGCCGGCTACGGGGGCCTAGAGGACTATTTCCGGGCTTTATGAAAACGCCCAAGTCATAGCATTTGCTTCAGGTGGATCTGTCTGTTACAGGCAACCTAAGGAACACGGTTTAACCATTGGACTAAATCCTTCCCTCGACGCACGCCTGTCATCTGGTGCCACAGCTCTTCTGGAAGGGTTTCGGGGCCTGCAGTGGGAGAATGCGGCTGGATTTCCGGTGGCAGCTACTCTATCCCCTTCTCCAGGGAATGAAGTCTTGTGTCTTTCCAAGATTCCTTCCTGCTTTTCCGAGAGCACATCGTGATCCGAGTGTCCAAGCAAGGCGCCGAGGCTCTCACGACTTGCAAAGATTCCACTGGGGCTTCTGACTGAGGGAAGAGAGCTAATTAAATCTCACTGTAAAATTAAGTAGCATAGCTATATATTTTAGAACTCGTGCCATTATGCCTTATCTTGGAGCATTACAAATGCTTTGTGACTGTGATATGTTATTATCAGAAATTTTCATAGAGTGCTAGAACTGAAGGGGTTTTAGAGAGCACACAGTCAAGCCGCCTCACTGTATAGCGATGAGAACAAACCCGGGGAGATTACGTGGCTGACAACCACCTACCACAAGCACCCCGCACAAAATCCAGCACTGGTGCCATTTCGCGTGATCTCTATTTTGCACGTAGCCAAAAGCGGATTTGTCTTTTCTCCTTGCAGGTTTTTGCCATAGGGCATGTGCACTTGCCAGAGAGAAAGATGGAGAGAGGGGAAGTGAGAAATCACCCCCCTCCAGGGGGATGGCTATGCTGCACTCCCTTCTCTGCCATTCTCCACATGGGATTTTGGGTACACACACACACCTAGTGTGATTTTTAAGCTGTCAGGCCCAGGACTTGAACTGTGGGAGTTTAGTGCCTTAACCACTATGCCACCTGCTGGTCTCCAAAGCAGATATTTCTTAAGTCACACACGAATTGCAAGTGTGTTGGGGCTTAGGGCCCCTATCATGTGGAAAATGGTCTTTAAACTCAAGAATCATCATCTGCAAAGGTGCTTCCACCAGGAGAGGTTCTCAGAACTGAGACCAGCTCACGATCAGGAGCGTCCTCAAGAAGAGACTCGGAGGAATCGTGCAACCTGCAAAGCTTGCCATCTGTGAGCGCTCTCCTCTGAGGCTTTGCTGGGGGATTCTGGCCTTCCTGGCCTCTCTGAACTGTGAACTGGTTTCCTCAGCTTATGTGACTGTTGAAACACCCATCCCTGGGTACAACTTTGTCTAGGCATTAGGCCGTGGAACCTGTAGTCTCTCTTTGCTGGTTTCTCTTCATTTAGGTTCATGGTTGTATTAGTGAAGGTTCTCCAGAGAGAAGGGCCATTTGGATGCATGCGTACATAGAAAGAGATTGGTTTTAAGGAGGTGGCTCACAGAGAATGGATGAGGGAGGACAAGTCTCAAGATCTGCAGTGGACTAGTTGGAGGCGGGGAAATCCAGTGTTACAACTCCAGTTCAATGGTTGGCAGTTTCTAGATCCGGGTAGTGCCAATTTTCATTTCAAGTCCAAAGGCAAGAAAAAACTCATGTTCCACCTCAAAGACAGTCCAGCCGGGAGACAGCAAATTCTCTTTTCTTCCTTTCTGGGTCTTTTTGTTTAATTCAGAGCTTTAACTAATTGGGTGAGGCCCACAGTCATTGGGCAGAGTAATTTGTTTTACTCAGTCTATCTGTTCGTATGCGAATCTCATTGAGAACACTCTTACAGACACACCCAGAATAATGGTTTTTGGTTTTTTTAGAGAGATTTTTGCTACAGGGCACATGTGCTCATTGGAGAGGCAGAGAGAAACCAAGAGACAGAAGCAAGAAATCACCCCTCAAAGGGGATGGTCGGGCTACAATCCCTTCTCCTCCATTCTCCTCTCAGGATTTTGGGCATGCACTCACACATGAGTTTCAGACCACTGGGTCCGGGACTCAAACTGTGGTCAACCATGTGGGAGTCCAGTGCCTTAACTACTGCAGCACATGCTGCCTCCAAAAAGATGTTTTTTCAACTATCTAGACACTGTTGCTTAGTCAAGTTGACATACAAAATAAGCCATCATAATTGTCACAATATTGGAAAGCTTTTTAAAAAATAATTATTTAATCCTATTTTATTATTATTATTATTATTTTATTTGCTGGCACATGTGCTCACCGGAGAGAGATAGAGAAAGAAGGAAAGTGAGGAAGCAAGCCACCAGGTCTGGGATTCAAACAGTCGAGCACATGGGTGCCTTAACCAGCCCACCAACTGCTGGTCCCATCGGGAAACTTTGTTTCATACATTTTGTCCTTTTTTGCTGTGATAGTTGTTTAAGAAAAGAGAGCAGATTCGGCTTCTCCTACTCCATGATGGCTGAGAGCTGAAGTGTGGAAGACGTGTTATTTTGAGAATTACTGTCAAATCACCTAGCCAGGAGTTTACCAGTTTGTACTCCGACCAGCTGTCGATGAAAGAACCTCTTTCCCAGCCTCCCCAATGGGATGAAATATTTGTCCAACTTTTGTGTTTTGTCAGTCTCATGGAGAGAGGTGGCATTTCTATATGTTTTAATTTGCTCTTGTAGTGAGCAACATTGACAATCTTGGTTTTTGTCACTGATAATCTTGATGTATATTTCATACATCTACTTTCTATAAACAGTTTGTTTACATTGAGTTCATTTTTATTTTTGAGTTGTTAAGGTTTTCTTTTCTGGCTTTGTAAAACTTTTTGCCAGTGGGTGCGTGTGCTCACCAGAAAGAGAAAGCACCCCCAATGGCACGTGGTCATGCTGCTACCCTCTTCCTCCACTCTCCTATCCCATCTGGATTTGGGGTGTGCACACACACATCTCTGGCATGATTTTCAAGCCACAGGGCTGGGATTCAAGCTGTGGTTGGCCATGTGGGATCCAGCTTTCTCTGCACTTAGCCGTTGTGCTAGGGGACTGGCCCTGCAGTTCTCTGTAGGGATAAACCAGCCCTTTGCCTGTAGATGTGCTGCAATTAGTTTTTCTCTCTGACTTCTTTTTGGCTCCTTTTGCGTGGAGAAGGGTTTTTATTTTTTTTAAAGGTAGTCGAATATATCAATTTTCTCCTTTATGAATTCTGAATTTTTAGTCATAGTTAGAAAGCCTTCCCTAAACCAAGATTATAAAAGAATGACCCTAGCCCAGCCTCTGTGGTAAAGTAGACAGCACAGTGGACCATTGAGCTAGAAGCCACATGCTAAACCATGGTTCAAGAGTTCAAGTCCCTGGCCTGGTCGGTCTGAATGCATGTCCAAGACCCTAGCAGGCTGGGGGACTGGAGGAGGGATGGCAGCATGATGAGGCCCCAAGGACAATGCCGTGTTGCCGTGTTTTCTCTCACTCCTCTCTCTCTCTCTCATGGGCTCTACAATGATTTCTTTCTTTCTTTTTTTTTTTTTTTTTTTAAGAGCTCCCCTGTGTTTCCCTTATACTTTAATGATTTTACTTTCCACATTTAAAACATTGATTTCATGTAGTGGTAAGGATGGATCCAATTTTATCCTTCAGCATATGATACTCAGTTGTCTCAACACCCTGGATGAGAGTCTGTCTCTAACATATATTACACTCCATGTGTACTTCTTCTTCTCCCGTGATTTCCATTTGGTTGCAATGGTCAATTTATGGAGCAGCACCAGACTGTTTAACTAGCGAGCGCGTTATTACACTGCGTCCCCACAGCAGTGGCCACGCTGGTCCTACGCCCCGCCCCGTCCCATCCCTGCCAGCTGTTCTTCAGAAAACCCAGGTTATTTAGCTTGTTTATTTTCCTACATGATCTTTAAAATCAGCTTGTTTGGGTCCAGACTAGAATGGTTCATATTTGTGCTGAGACTCTGTTAAATTCATAACTTAGATTATGAAGAACGGATAGAGTTAGGATGAAAAGACATTTTGACCAAGAACATTTTGGAGTGCTTTGCTTGCGAGAGTTCCAAGGGGATTCTGATTTTGTTTTTTGATTGTCATAGGGCTTATGCACTTACCACAGAAAGAGAGGGAAAGAAGGGGGGGCACCCCCTATGGACATGGTCATGCCACAATCTTCTTTCTCTATTTCTCATCTTACTGGGATTTAGAGCACATATACACACATGCCCAGCAAGTATTTTAAGCTTCTGGGGCTAGGATTTGAACTGGAATTGGTCACGTGGGATCCGACTCCCTACGCACTATGCTTAACTGCTGTGCCACGGAGCCAGCCCTCTAAGAGGATTCTGCTTCTGACCACTGTTGTCCAGGCTCCGTAATGCGTTCAGCTGGATACGTATTTCGCGGGAGTTTTACCCCCCTCCTTGTTAATAGCATGGACATAGAAGAACTCTCGGCCCGCAGGATATTCTGAGTGAGAGCAGAGCCAGTCCACTGCTTTTCGATAGGACCTATGCAACAGTCACCCTTCGTGTTTGCTGTCCCTTCGCCCAACAACACAGCCTCCCCTTTCTCTAAAGCACTGCTCTAGCTAGGGAGGATAGCTCCAGTTCCCTCCTATTTTCCTCTGAGAAAGACTCTGATCCCAGTCATTTGCACCTCAATATGGGAGTCCTTCTGACAGTGGAAGAAAGATTGTATTTATTTAAAAGAGTTTCCAGCACCTGGGAACAATTGGCGGTGGCAGGCGAAAGGGCCTTCCAGGTGTCCCTGAAATATGACCAGGTAGATGTGCGCTTTCATGTGGCCTTCAGGAGGTGATCTCGTCGTCTTCCTTCCACACTCTGCGAGGAATCCCAAGGCAAGACCGCAAGTCAGAGGGAGGCTTTCCCTTATCTGCCAAGGTTTGGCAACGTGCATCCGGAATCTGAGTCCTCCTGTAAGCCAGAAATGGGGTGATTAGAAGCAAAAATATGAAGCGCATTACATGCGACTTCTCTCATAACACATGCGAAGTCATCAATCTGAACCTCTGGCAGCCACACCAGGGAGTCTGTCTTTCTGTTTTTATTTATTGACTTGCCCTTGGCCAGCTCTTAACGTATTTGTTTTTGTCATCACAAGGTTTTTGCTTAAAATTCAGCCGGTCCTATTTCTTTTCCGGGATATAGATGGCCCATCTGTCAGCTTTTCTCGGTATCAGTGACCGACACCCACACCCATGCCGTCCTGTGAAATAAAGCCTGCTTGATTGCGCTTTAGTGGATCCGAGGCTTTTTGGCTCCGGCATTCAGCGTTTTAAAGAGCAGTCTCTCCTCTGGAGTTTGGCCTTTTCTGGCTCCAGGCAGAGTCCCGGTCCCCACCTCTGCTGAGGCCTCCTTCTGGGGCCCCGACATTGTTGGAGACCTGGCAGAAAAATCTCGATCTGCCTCCGGTTCCCTTCTCCACGGCTACAGCTTTGGAAGAGAGACCGTGCTCGCCTCTCAACGCTGCATTTGAACACTAGAAATGCCCAGAGCTTCCCCCTCAGGTGTAATGGGAGTCTTGGAACAAATACGAAGGAATTTGTGACTGAAGTTCCTGGATGCAAGGCTCTGGGCTCTGAGAACTGCGCGGGTTCTTAGCACGGAAGTGACCCTGCTGCACAACTGGCGGCGCCTTATTACAGGCCCCAATTCCCTCCGATGCCGCTTCTGTTCTCTCAGCGTCAAGACAGAACTGTAATACTTGGAGGTCAGAGGGGAGGATGTGGTTCCGTCCAGACGAGTCGCTCGCCCTGTCCTTGTTTTGGCCTTGCATTCGCAAGCCGGCTCTCTAGCTTCCCGTCTGCCTTCTGAGTACTCTTCCATGAGAGCGTACTCACGACTCAGATATGCAATAATCGTAAGGTTTATTTTTCTTCCTTCTAAAATTTTTAACATAAAAAAGGTATTTCTTCCATAAGAGGGAGAGAGAGAGAAACAAACACATCTAACAGGGTCTTCACACCACACTCACTCCCCCGACCCCCAGCCCCCCTTAGTCCACATCATGAGCATTCGTGGGTGTGCACAGAGAGGTCCTTGGAAACGAACCCAGGACCTTCCCATGTGGACCTGGTCACTTCACCCCTGTACACCACCTGGCCTTAGTTTATTTTCTTTCTTCTTTTTTCTTTTTTAAATATATATATTTGCCAGAAAAGCATGCACTTGCCAGAAAGGCAGAGACAGAAAGATGAAGAGTGAGAAAGCACACGCCCTATAGGGCATGGCCATGGCCCCATCCCTTCTCCTCCACCTCTCCCTCCTTCGGGGGTTTGGAGCATGCGTGCACACGTGCCCTGAGAGTGTTTCTAGTCACTGAGTCCAGGACTTGAACTGTGCTGTCAGCCGTATGGGATCCAGCCACCTTAACCACTGCAGCACCAGCTGTCCCCACACCCCAAGTTATTTCCCTTAGCCTGGGGGAGTTGTACGTTCCGAAGTCTTCCCCCACCCCTGTTAATCTCAGGTTCCACCTCATCTTTCTCTCTGGGGTGGCCTCTGCATTGCAGGGACTCACAGCAGGCACAGACAGGGCTGTGGAAGAGGATAGGGAATGATGCGTTTGGTCTTTAGAGTATCTGCCACCCAGGTTTCTGCTTAGCAGTCTATCATCCTTCTGTCCTGGGTCACCTGGCCCCTGAGGCCCGGCAGCTCTCAGTTCCCTGGTGCTGAGTCTGCCCACAGAGTCATCATTTTGCTCCTTTTATGCCACGTGCATGCGGAGGCATGAGCATCTCTGGAAAATCGTCATGGAGCAGAAAAGAAAACGGTGCTTAGGAAGGAAGTAACGGAAGGCTATTACCCCTGGTACGTGCCAAGCCTGTGATGCAGACATTGTTACCCCATCCTGCATAGAAGGGGACCAAAGCTCACAGGGCTAGGACACTTACCGGAAGTTACGAACTATCTAGCAACAGAGCTCAGTTTTGAACCGAGGTCCTTTGGATGCCAAAACTTCCTCGTTTCCCTAGTGCTTAATTATGGTCAGCTTAGTACCCACAGGGTACCCATATTGGTGTTTGGAGAGACTTATCTTGTGTTTTTCATACTTACAAAAAATCCATGCCAAAGGATTAACTGAAAGGAATTCAATGGGAGATGATAGCCAACGAGACAGTCTTCCACATACCGTATCCATTTTGCACACTGAAACCAGGTTGGCTACAACCAGTCTTGCTGAAGATAGTGATTTGATCAGGCAATCTTTCAAGATACGATCCAGGTCTTTAGCAAGCACTGTACGGTTTTTGCAATCCATTGAGTGGTGACAGGAGTTCACTTCACACCATCACAAATTTCCCACGAGAGCTAACAAGAGCTTGCAGCTTGGGAACATGTGGGAAAGAGCAATATTCTCCTCACAGAGAGAAAGTAATATGTCACCCTCGCGTGGTACGGTAATAAACCATGTGTGTATTCTAAGCGGCGTGGAGCTGGTGGAGAGGGCAAGGGCAGGTCTGCATATAGAGGATGTATTGTGAAGTTAGACATAGCTGGACGTACTGCATTTGTGCAGTCAGCCACAACAGACTTGCTTCTGACAGTCTAGCAACCTGGATACAAAGACCTTCATGTTTTTATCCTTGGCGTGGACCTGAGGTTCAGACGTTTTTCTTTGAAAAGCAGTTCTTACAGATGCTAATGCCTTTGTTGACACTTTTGGTCCTCTTAGACTCATTGGATCCCCCAGGAAAGAAACAGAATTTTCTTCAGTCTAATTTTCTCGAAGGTGTAATCTTTGTCATAAGATGGTTAATAAAATATGTAAACATTACTTAACTAATGCTTTAATAAGTGGGCTAAGATCTTTTTATTCCTTCATTTAAACAAATAAATCAACCCCAAAAAACAAACCAAAAAAACTCTTAGATGACACATGTCCAAACCAAACAGACCAGTCCTTCAAAACGTTATATTTAGCACCATTCCCATTTTCTCTTTCCTAATTAACTATGTTGATTTCCAAACTTGCCAATTGAAGGGAGAATTTTTTAAAAGATGGTCATTATGAAGAAATGGAACCAAGAACCAATGAACCTAGTAAAATATAGTTAAGAAGCTGGTGATCTCTGCCAGAAAAACTTCAGGGTTTTTTCTTCTCCAAGGTAGATGTATTCTCAAAGTGACAAGGAAGAAACCAAACATCCCAGGAACATTGGAAAGACCTAGGTAAACGTTTTTCTTACTAATTTTAAATAAAATGTAAAGCTTTGGTGCAAATTTGAGAGTATTTCTAAAAGTTCATGGAAAATGGCCCAGCATAGTAAAAACTCAGTAGCTGTTGTTTGAACTCAGCCGTAGAACTGAATGGAGGTGAATTAATGCAGTGTAATAAAGGGAAGAGGTGGGGCTATGAGCTGTCAGGCATCGAGCTGACACTCCTGGCCTGGGCCTATCACTCACCAAAGGACAAGAAGGTCAGTGGCTGAGTATGTTGGTATATAAAGAAGTATAGTCTGCTTCCTCGCTGAGGCTGATACGCTTTCATTTCTTAAAAGAATTTATTTAATTTTCTTTATTATTATTTTTTTAATTTGCTATAGGGCATGCATGCTCACCACAGAGAGAGAGGGAAGGTGAGGAAGCAAGCTGCCAGGTCTGGGACTTGTCAGCCATGTGAGAGTTCAGCACCTCAACCACCTGCTGGCCCATGTTCATTTATGTAAATACGTAGATAGATGATGACAAATGAAAAGTGAACAGGTCAGAGCCAGAAGTGGGAGTGGCGTGGGAGTAATGCAATACTCTTCAAGGTGGACCCACATGGGTAGGCTCTGGGTTTGTGCCCAGAGACCCCCTGAGTACAACGGGCATGTCCGTGCCCATGACCAAGACTGAGGGTGGATCATAGCGTGGGGGCCCTATTGGGATGCCCTTCCTCCATTTAACTCATGAAAGAAGAAAAAAGAAAGAAAGAAAGAAAAAGAGAGAAAGAAAGAAGAAGGGAGGAAAAAGAAAGAAAGAAGAAAAAGAAAGAGAAAGAAAGAAAGAAGAAAGAAAGAGAAAAGGAAAGAAAGAGAAAAAAAAGGAAACTTTAAAATAAAGAGGTCAGATTTGGAAGGCCAGCTCTGAATGCAGATTCATTTATGTTACCTTTTGAGTAAATTCTATTTTTTTAAATGAGAAATCTTTCCTTTCTCTAGTCCGTAACAGTTAAAAGCTATTTTGTCTTTTCATTTTCTCTTTTCAAATCAAAACATTATTTCACTCATCTTATCATCTTACCATAGCTGAATTTCTTTTTAAGGAGCAAGTTATGGATGTAGGAAAAAAAATCAGTCTATTTGTAAATATATTAGTGCGTCTCATTTCCCTTGGATACATCACTGATCTGAATTAGGCTGTAATGGGGCCAAGCACTGAGTTAGTTTTGTGGGGGAAAGCCACGTAGTTGATTTGAATTACTTGTTGCCATATCTTTAAACAATGCACCAACCGTGGAAATGTTCAAAATATCTTCCTTCTGTCTGATTTCACTTAAGTCAATCCAAATTTGGCATCGCTGCCTTCTGAAATATTTTCGATTGTAGAGCAGTTGGTGATTTTAATAATTTAGTGTAGAGAAGAGAATGAAGGGAAAGAAATTGGAATTTAAAACACAATGGCAAAAAACGTTAATTTAAAGTGATGTTTGGTTAGAAAAAAATTTTAAAAAAGGTTCCCTTTGCAATGCTGTTGTGTAATTGAACGGATTAAGAGAGCTGACAGGAACTTCACCGGGTGTCTCAGTGGAGGTCTCTGGGGTCAGCCCTTGGCTCTTGTGCCTCACGTTAAACAAGTTTGTCAATTTTCCATCAGATTGATTTTTCTCACAGGTCTGAAGGCCTTGTCTTATTTCGCCTTATTTCCACAGGGGTTCTTAGCATTGCAAACATCCATTTACTTTTGTTTCAAATTGTGAAGAGTGGTTTTGATCTCTGAGAGATAATCAAAGAACGAACCTCTGGAATTAGAAGGCCTTGTTTTATACATGGACCACATTGGCCGCCTACCATTTTCTTCCATTATTTTTCTCCACTGGAATGTCGTACCCTGTAAAGGACAATCACGTCTACCCAGTCCACTTAGGCTTGTCTTCTGCATTTGACGTGTTCAGATACCCACTTAAAACTGAGACTTCTGAAGAAGATCTCATGGATTGCTTCTTCCAAGACAAGTGTAACTATGGCAGATTCCATATAGACTCTTGAAAATACAGCTACTTACTAATTTGTAGGAGTTGATCAACTGGGGGCCTGTTCAGGGCATCTCACCCACCAGAGGACAGTAAGGCCAGTGGTTGAGTATGTTTGTAAATAAAGGGGGAGTTGATCAACTCCTACAAATTAGTAAACTAAGAATGTGTAAGTATCTGTATGGTAGTGATGTCTGCAAGGACTCACGTGCTGAGCAGAGAAGCTAGCACCTTTCATGTAGCACTTAATTCCCTCATGTTAATATTTAATCCTTTGGGTGTTTTTTTTTTTAATTGGGTTCTGTTTAGTTCCAAAAAAGAAAATTCATTTTTACTCCCAAAAAAAGTTCCTTAAAATGACTTTTAGTCTTATGACTTCCTTTTGAGTTTTTTGGAAAGCAGAGAAGAAAAACACCACATTTACATAAGCAGAATCAATTATATCTTCCATTGCTGTTCTTACACGTGCTTGGCTATTTCTTATTTAAATAGGAAACCACAAAAATATACACATCTTACATTTCTGTTTTCTTAAACCTTCAAACATTGTCTTCACATACATTATTTCAGTCGCTCCTTTTGACAGTGCTGTGAATTAGGGAGAATTAGTGTCACCTTACAGATGGCAGGAGTGTGTCCTGTCCTGTCACATGCTAGTAAATGCAGTGTGGGACCTGGAACCCAGCCTTGGTTGTCCTTGGTCTATTTCCCTCTTCTCCATTCTGCTGCTTGAAAGAGCTTGCCAAATACTAGGAACCATGAAGATGTATTCCCTGGCCATTTTTCTTTAAAAAAAAAAAAAAAAAAGAATTAAGTTTCTTCATCCCCAAGACTACAATCACTTCATCACATTAATATTTATCTTTCATTTGGGGAAAATCTTCTCATTTCCAGACTCTTGACGAATAGTCCAGTGAATAAATGAATACTGTTCTCTCTCCTGCCAGCTCATTTATTAGCTCTTTTAATATTAATATACAGGACCAACCTTAGAAGAAGGCAACACAGTTGTCAGGTGAAGTCCTACCATCGTGACACTTATTTCTTCACATATCTTTGTCCTCAGCTGAAATACAAATCAAGATCAGCCCTGAGCCTGGTGGTCAAGGAAGCCAGATTCCACATGGTTGACTGTGTGGCTAGAATCCCGGGAGCTTGAAGAATAAGCCAGGCGTGTGTGCATGAGAGCCCCAGATCCCAACAAGGTAGAGAATGGGGAATGAAGGACTGAGGGATTGCAGTGTGACCACACTGTATTTGGGCACACTTTTTCCCTCTCTTTCTGTCTCTCTCTGATGAGCGCACATGCCTTCTAGCAAATTTAAAGTTTTTAAAAAAGAAATAAATAAATGCAGACTATTCATAGAGAATCAGACATTAATTGAATTTTTGCTATGTGCTAGTCTCTATGGTGATAAATACAAGTACTCATCACAAATATGTAGTCAATTTTTAGTATTGCCAGACACTATGCTGAGTATTTTTCATATACTATTTTATTTAATTATAATAACCCAACAGGTAGATTCTATTATCTTTATTTTACAGATTTGAAAATTGATACTTCAGTTAGATAACCTAAAGCTTACAGCTAGGAAAGAGGAAGGGACGGAATTTTGAATCCAGTAAAGTTGGTTCCGCAACCTTTGCTTTAAATGAAAAAAAAAAAAAAAGTTTACTTTTTTTCTTATATGAGCAAAAGATGGAGAGAAAGACAAACAGAGACAGAGAGACAGCCTGGCTTGTTCACAAAGGTCTCCAGACATACATGCAGAATCTTCCCACATGGGTCAGCCTTCCAGAGCATTACATATCACTGCTGTGCAACCATCTGGCCCCTGCTTTTTTTTTTTTTTTTTTGAGAGATTTTCACTGTAGGGCACGTGCGCTCGCCAGACAGACAGAGAGAGACATAGAGACAGAAAGCGAGAAATCACCCCCCAGGGGGGATGGTCATACCGCAATCCCTTCTCCTCCATTCTCCTCTCAGGATCTTGGGCATGCCCGCACACGCGCCCGGCGTCAGTTTTTTTAAGCCACCGGATCCAGGACACGAACCGTGGTCGACTACATGGGAGTCCAGCGACATAGCCATTACGCTAACTGCTGGTTCCCTCTGGCCCCTGCTTTTAACGATCATTCCTTAGGAATCTCTTTTCCTACCAGTGAGAAATTCACAGTCTAGTCAGGGAAGGAAGGCTGTAAAAGGAGCAGAGGACTATGGGAACGCTGGGAAGGTGTCCCATGTTGCCTATAGCAGAGAAGGCCTTACAGAGAGGAAAGTGGGACCTGCTTCTTGAAGAGTGGTCGGAAGTTATCCAGGGCACAGAGGGTGAGTTAGAGAGGATGTTATAGGTGGGGAGAATGTCAGAAAAATGGAACAAAACATATGTGATGTGCTTGGGAAGCGCAGGTAGTTTGGTATAGTTGGAACAGAACCTTTGAAGTGGAAGCACTAATTGATAATAGCTTGAAAAGCTGCATGTAAGTGCCAGATTACCAAGTACCTAGGATGTTCTAATGGATTTTAGAATTTTTCTTTGGTAGCAATAACAGGTGATAACAATTTTTTTTAGTGAGGTGAGTATTATTAAATTTTTAGTGAGGAAGAGTAGGATGTAGAAGTAAGGTAATTAAAAACCAGACTGTTAGTATACCTTAGAAGATATAGGATTGGTTGTATTAGTCATCTATGGTGTGTAAATTATTCCTGAGCTCACAAGCTTAAAACCTTTACTAGGTGTCCAGCTCAGTGGCTCTTACAAGGCTGCCACTAAGGTATCATCAGGGCTGTGTCTTCTCAAGGGTTGACTAAGGAGGGTCCACTCTTAAGTTCACTCACATGGCTACGGGAAGGCTTCACAAGACCTGGTTCCAAGCTTAGTGTGGTCTTTGACAGGCCTTAGGTCCTCAGTGGTTGTTGGACAAAACATCAGTTCCTTGCCACGTGGGCCTCTCCATAGAGCTATTTACAGCAGGGCTGCTGGATTTCTCCAGAGACATGGTCTCTGAGAGGATGAGAGAGAAAGGAGCAAGGAAAGGATAGAGAAACAGGAAAGAGTTGGAGAGGATAAGAGAGTAAGAGAGCAACTAACTTGCTAAAGTCTTTGGGAATCTAACCTCAGGTTAATATCCCATCACTTTCGCCATATTCCATCATTAGAAGAAGGCTACTAGGCTACTAGGTCCAGCTTACTCAAGGGATGGCTGGACCATTACAGATGGCTGGACCACTGCCTGCCTTTGCAGGGCTGCCTACCCTGCTGCCCTTTTTGAGTGTTTTTCGAGTTGCTTCTGGTGCTTCCAAATTCTGATGGCACCTGAGCACTTAAAAATACAGGTTTCTGGCCAGCCCATGGCCTTGCGGTTAAGGTAGCTGGGTCCCATATGACTGACGCTAATTTGAATCCCGGACTCAGTGGCCTGTGAAACACTCCAGGCACATGTGCATATGTGAAAGGAGGGAGGAATGGAGAAGGAATTACTGTGTGACCATTGCTCATAGGGGGTACTGTCTCGCTTTCCCTCTCTCTCCTCTCTGTGTCTCCCTCCAGTGAGTGCATGCGCCCTCTGGCAATTTTCTTTAAAAAAACAAATGCAGGTTTGAAATGGAAAAGGAAAGTTGAGTCACACTATAATTCTGTGTGAGGTAATTTTAAAAGTTCTTTATTCATGATAAAGTGTGTGCATGTGTACAAGAGAGAGAAAAGCATCCCTCACAAGGTTTGGTCACATCTCAAGTCCCCTCCTTTAGTCCTTTAGTCCTTCAGTCCTTCAGTTTGTCAGGATGTTGGGTATGTGTACACATGTGCCTGGAGTGCTTTCAGACCAGCTAGGGCAGGGATTCAAGCCATGGTCTCCATGTGGCTTCCACTGTTGCAATCTGGTGCACTGACTGCCAGAGGCTGTGCTGTGAAGCAATCTTTAAAGAAAGTTCTGTGGCAGATACATTTGAGAATGAGGCATGCATTAGATATGTTCTCATTTACTTATTCACTTACTCAACATTCACTTCCTTGTAACATTTACCTCCTCTGTGGATGAGATGCTGTGCTAGGCCTTCCGTTCATGCTTTGGTGTGTTGCTCTTCTGTTTCTTAGTGGGGCTCAACCTCCTGCAGCCTCATAGTAATTAAAACCTGTACAGTGGTGTGAAAATGTGAAAGGTTGCAAGCCCTTATGTCCACCGGAAGCAGTGCTTAGCGTGACCGGAGAGAAGGCCAGGCACTGGGGGTCATGACCTTGACAAATTACAAGCTCCATGTAAACCTCTCCACATGAAGGGCCAGGCTAAGGAAAGGCCGTGCTCAGACACAGTTGACCTACGCTGTGTACAAGCTGATCCAAACAAGCTGAGCTGCCTGGAATGCAAAACTGACTCGGCTACAGATCCCAAACCCACTGTGGCCCTCTTTGAAATGAACTCAGAAAAAAATTGTTTTGCAAAAAGCATAATGTGGCTGTGGCAGAGTTCACGGTCTGCAAAACCAAATATATTATTGATGGTGCATTTTCTGTTTATCTATACTCAGGGACGATTACATACTTAAAAAAAATGAAGTGATCATTTAAGACCACGTTTAGTAATTTAACAGGCTATATCTGCTTACGATAGACACCACTAAACAGTAACAGCCTATACAACAGAGGTCTAATACCCAAATGACGACTTGCTTCTTATAAACAATATTCAATATTCAAAGTAATTAGGACAGAGTCGTAAAGTTTGTTGAAATTGTATTTTACTTATATCCAGATAATTAAGATGAGTCAGTGGTTTTCCTGAAATCTCCAGATAATTGCTTCATTTACCCACTTGGGATATATGTGAAAACTGAATCCCCAGGCTACCCAGGGGAGAGTCCCAGGTGTCTCAGAGAAGCTGTAAGTCCCTCACACTTTGGGCAGAATCCAGTTCATTATTCAAGAAGCAAAGAAAGTAGAACAGCCCTCAGATAATTAAATGCCCAGGCTGTCAACACTCAACGTGATACATTAACACGTGAGAAACTACAGTGAATTGCAACTTTCGGGAGAGATGTATGACTCATGCAATCTACAGCCAACTTTGGGGAAAAAATATGGTCAGAGCCAGGGAAATAATACCACCGTTCTACCTAAATATGACTCAAGTTCTTCCATGCTGTTAATTTAATTTATATCCTGTTAAATTGTTCTTTGTTTCCCCACTCAAGACTGCTGAGTCGTATGGCATATAGTAGAGCTATGGAAACCCTCTTCACCATATTCATTCTTTGACTTCAAAGAACCTTCCAGATGTCTGCATTGCTTCTTTACTTTGTAACAAAGTTACTTATTTGTTTCATGAGTGAGAGAGAGAAAGAGAAAGACAGAGATAGGCCCCAACAGGACCTTGATGCCATGGTTAATCCCTAGCTCCATGATCTAGTTCCAGAAGGTGGGCATGCATGTGCCTGGCCTACTCAGGGAGGTCTCCAGACCCGGAACATTTCCATGTGGGTCAAGCCTTCAAATCTTTGTAAATTTTATTTTTACTGGCATGCAAGGCAGGCATTATTGCATTCACATATATATATTTTTGAGAGGTTTTGGCTATGGCGTGCGTGTACTCATGAGAAAGACAGAGAGAGAGAAAGAGAGAGAGACAGAAAGTGAGAAATCACCCTCCAGGGTAGATGGCAATGCCACAATCCCTTCTCCTCCATTCTCCTCTTGGGATCTTGGGCACACACACACACACGCCCAGCATGAGTTTAAGCCACTAGGTCTGGGACTTGAACCGTGGTCAACTACATGGGAGTCCAGCGACATAGCCATTATACCAATTGCTAGTCCTAGTGTTCATATTTTAAATGAAGGAATGGACACAGAAAGTTGGGTCACTTATCTAAGTTCACATACATTTGCCAACAGGACTACGATGATACTTTATCCTTTCTAAGGAAATCGGTGAAAGTAAATTCTCAGTCTCTTTCTTCCCTGTTTTCATCAGCCAGGGTAGCTAGTATGTGCCCTATAGTGCATGAATTCTCAAAAAACTCAGACTCTCACACCCTCCTTAACTGCTCTGTCACCTCTGGCGAGGCTGTTTCCTTCCTTCCTCCTGACCCAGCTTCCTGATCCTCCACCCACTGCCAACAGTGCTTCTACCTTGCTGACTGTAATTGCCATATTTCAGCAAGCCAGGTCTATACTTTTTTCTCTTTAGCTCATTCCTTTCATTGACTCCTGGGTCTTCCCCAATGATTTTCACATTCCCTGCAGCCCTCAAAGTCCTGCTATTTATTCTCTGCCATCCAGTTTGCTTCAAGGCTGGCAGGAGGGATCAGGGTCTTCTTGGCTTCCTGCTGCTACTCCTTGACTGCAACAGCCTCACCTTCTTTCTCGACAAATCAGTTCCAGTGTGAACTAAGCCACTCAGCTCTAGCACTCTGTCCAAATTCCAGCTGCTCTCATCTTCTGTCCTACGGGTTTCTCTACTACTTTTCTTCAATTGTTTTCCAACCTAGCATAGACTCTTTGATACAGCTTTTCTTTTCTTTTTTTGTTTTGTTCTGTTTTGTTTTGTTTTGTTTTTCTTTTCTTTTTTTTTTTAGAGGACTTTGCTATAGAGCGTGTGTGCTCGCCAGAAAGACAGAGAGAGACAGAGAGACAGAAAGTGAGAAATCACCCCCTCGGGGAGGGGTGGGGGTTGGCCATGCCACAATGCCTTATTCTCCATTCTCTTCTCGGGATCTTGGGCACGCACGCACAGGCGCCCAGCATGGGTCTAAGCCACCGGGTTCGGGACTTGAACCACGGTCGACTACATGGGAGTTCAGCGACATAGCCATTATGACAACTGCTGGTCCAGATACATCTTTTGAAAAATACAGTCTTTTGAGTATCTTCGACTCTCTCTAATACCACTATGTTTTCCTTCATGACATCCTTTTTTGATATCTGAACTCATAAACACTGTTCACCACTGAACTTCCTCATCAACCTAATTAGAACGACCAAACTTCTACTTCGACAACCACAACTGTGAATAGAAGGAGCACATGTACTAGAACACCATGTACCATTTATTAGGTGAGGATGCTGTGCCAGGCCTGGCAAAGTGCTTCACATGAATTACGTTTTCTAATCTCTACAGTTAGGTAGGTAGGACCTATCATTATCCCCTTTTACAAATGGAGTCTGAGATTGAGCAAGATTTATAGTTTGTATTGATTTTTTAAAAGAGATTTTGCTATAGAGAGTGTGTGCTCACCAAAGAGAGAGAGAGAGACTATGAGGGAGAAAGTGAGAAATCACCTCCCAAGGGATGGCTACACCACAATCCTTTCTCCTCAGTTCTCCTCTTAGGATCTTGGACACATGCACACACATGCACCCAATGTGGCTTTCAAGCCACTGGGTCTGGGACTAGAACTGCAGTTGGCCATGTGGGAATCCAGTGCAACATCTACTGGCCCTCCATATTGATTATTTTAAGAGATATTTTTGCCACAGGGCACATGCACTTGCCAGAGAAGCAAAAAGAGACAGAGATAGAGAGACAAAAAGTGAGAAATCACCCCCCAGGGGGGATGGCACTGCTACAATCCTCCACTCTCCTCTCAGGATCTTAGGCACACATGCACATGTGCCTGGTGTGAGTCTTAAACAGTAGGTCCGGAAAGCCAACTGCAGTTAACTAGGTGGGAGTCCAGTGATATAACCATTATGCCATCTGCTGGTCTCCGCCCCCAGCCCATATTGATTTTTAAAACCCTTTTAAGAAGCTCAGTCTGGGGGCCAGCAGCGGGCATGGTGCTTAAGGCACTGGACTCCCATATGTCCAGTTGCAGTTCAAGTCCTGGACCTGGCAGCTTGCTTTCTCACTTTCCCTTTCTCTTCCTCTAATCAAAAATAATAATAATACATTTAATGAAAATAAGTAATTCTTTTAAAAGTTAGCTTAATCTGCTTCCCCAACCACCTGGCAAGCTTCTTATGGGCAGAAACTATGTCTTATTCATCTTTGTATCTCTTGAACCTGAAACAGTGGCCCATACTTCATAGGGCAGGTAGTTGTCATCAATGAAAGGGACTTCAATGACATTCAACACATTTCCTTGAAGATCAGCTATACACAGAGATTATCACCAAGCACTAGAGATCGATAATAAACAAAACATTCACTTACCGCTTCAAAATTTATGGAAACCTGGGAAAGAGAATGAGGACAAAAGTCTAAATAGAGGCCCATGTACCGTAGGCCGAAATGTTTAAAGCTAATCAACTGTTGAACAAAATATGTTCTTTCCTTGGCAATTATATTTCATAGAGACAAATTGAAAAAATGGGTAAAGTTATGGCCCTTCTATGACTTAATGTTGACAAAAATGTCAAAAATGATAAAATTCATTGTTATTGCATATGTCTGGGTATTCTGTTGAAAAGTTGGAGTTGTCTGAATGAGTAAAAAGATAAGGACATACATAATTTATAAGCTATCATAATATTTATTTTTATTTCAACAAAATCACTACCTAAGGTATTACAGTCGGCATCTTTTATATAATTTGTGTTCTACTGAGATGAATGTCTAAAGAGTTAAAATACTAAGTACAATAATATCAAATGTATATAAGATTTAAGTTTATTCTCATAATTCTCATAAATTAAAAATTAAAAATTAAAATTATTGAGGCCAGCAGGTGGTGTGGTGGTTAAGAATTCCTACATGGCTGACACGGTTCAAGTCATGGATCTGGAGGCTTGAAAATCACGCTGGATGCATGTGTGTATGTGCTCAAAATCCTGGAGAAAAATGGAGGAGAAGGGATTGTGGTGTGGCCATCCCCTCTGGGGGGCGGGGGGGTGATTTCTCACTCTCCCTCTCACTGTCTCTATTTGTCTTTCTCCAGTGAGCACACATACCCTGTGGTAAGACTTTAAAAATAAATAAATAAAAATGGTCGACATTGTCTTAAATTTTTATAAACGATTTTCTTTTAACAGAAAGCAGAATGGTGGTCGCCAAAGAATTAAGGAAAAGGGACTAGTTGTTCAAGAGGAATGGCACTTTGGTTTTACAGGATGAAAATGTTTTAGTGATCTGTTGTATAAGAAAGTTATGACCAACACAAATGTCCACAAACAAATGAATGGATTGAAAAAGTGTGGCACATATACTCCATGGAATACTATTCAACCATAAAAAAAAAAAAAAAAAAAAAAAAAAAAAAAAAAAAAAAGGGGGTGATAATTTAAAAAAAGGGGGG
>NW_006159626.1:1241324-1246736 GCF_000334495.1 Tupaia belangeri chinensis
AGAGTGGGGGAGGAGAAAAGCATAGGAAAGGAAATTTGGGGAAAAAAATGGAGAGGTAAGGCATTTGTGGGATGCGGATATGGTTTATTATTTGTTGATGTTGGGCACTTAGCACCACTGGGAAATGGTGCTTTGTTATGCAAGAATCATTGTTTTTGTGATTTTTAAGAGGAAGAATTTGACAAATTAATTAATTTGTCCTTCCTCCTAAGTACTCTGCTAGTGTCTAAGGTACAGTCCAGCTCCCACCTTAGCATATGGTGCCCCATCTTTTCATGGTGTTTGAACGTGATCATTTGTTTCAAGGACTGAGGGCAAGGAGTGTGACAAACATTTTTCTGGGGCATAAATGGATGTTTAGGGTTTCAGATAGCCAGGTGCTGGTCTGGGATGGTAGAGGGGCCCGGAGAATTGCTAGGTTACTAAAATATAGTATCTCCTGGCTTTCCTCATCTCCATCTCTGAGCATCTTCTTTCTGGTAGAGCTGGGGTTTCCATGCTTTTCACTAACAACTCATTGTGGTGTTTTCTCTTGTTAAAGTCATGTGTTTTTTTCCATTTTCATTACTTTTTCCTCATCTTTCCCCACAGCAGAGTTTCCGCTACTTCCGATCTAAAATTTGTAGTTTGCCTATGACGTTCTCTACTGAATGGTGCAAACACCCCTTTCCTGAGAGAAGATGACTCACAGAAGCAGGTTCCTTCCCAGAATGCATCGTTGAATTTGATTGGCGCGTATTGGATCTAATGCCTTTGCTACTTAACATCAGGACTCAGAATTTAGGTCACTATCTCCTGCCAGTGGAAGACATCTTCTGGGACAGATGTGTGGACTTTAGCCTCTCCAAAATATTCATTACAAAAATGTCACCATGGTGAATTTGTTTTTCTCAATTCAAATATTTTTCATTCAGTTAACTAATCCCATTCCCATTAACCACTTTCCCTTTATTTTTGGTCTTCTTCTAGTATCATTTTCAAGGGTCAGGATGATATTTGCTTTTAATGTACCACAAGGAATCTCACTCTGTTTGATATTCCTTCTTGCTAACAGTTGATTCTTCAGAGATGAAAAGGAAATTAAGAAACTGACCAGGTCTTTGATTAGCCCCTATGATTCTAATCATGAATTTGATAAATTCCACTTCAGACTAGTCCAAATCATCAGATGTCACATGTTCTTTAAAGTCAGGCTTTTCAGGAAACACTACCTTATGTGTTGGTGGCTTTACATGATAGCCATAGCAACATTAGTGACTGTTGAAATGCCACTTAAGAATTGCAAAAAAACTAAAATCTCTATGAAAGGTAATAAAAGTTAATTTCCATAGACACTTTTCAAAATTAAATAGTTGAGACACCTTACATTTTTCTCATAATTCTAAAAATAATTAGATCACAATGTGGATTAATTTCTTGTCACATTTAATCTTTTAGACAAAAGCTGTTGTTCAGCTATGAGCACACGCACTCAAAAAAATCCCTAATGAAACCATTCAGATAATGTTACTTCTCATTTTTGCCCTTCTATTTTGCTCTAAGAAAATAAAGATTAGAACTCCTAGAACTAGGACGGCACCAAATGGGATTTATAATCTGATTCTTCATTTTCTAAAATAATAATAATGAGGTCATTAGATAAGCAAACTGTAGATTTTAAAGAAAGAAATCTTTACATTAACTACCACAATACTCCAGGTAATGGATTTAACTATTCAAAAATCTTATTCTGAAGAGTCAACAATAGAAAAAATTATGTGTATAGTATCTTGGCAGCCATAATGGGCTATTAGCCCAGAACACCCTGATAGCCAAAGCCTTTGACTCTTTTTAAAGAAATATCTATTAGATCGTTGGGGAAGTTATAGCATATTTTTCTGTGTAAAAATGGGTCATAATTTTTCCAACCACCCAGTGGCTCTGATCCCAGCTCTCCCTTTTACTCCCCGGTGACATCAGTGAATGCCCTCACCCCCGAGCCTTGGTTTCTGAAAGTGAGGTCCTAATAATGCCTGCCCGCTGGGCCACTGCAGGGGTGAAGGGAGAGAGCACATGCACAGGGCTTAGCACAGGTCAGAGGTCAGCTTATTTTAGAAAGCGACACCAAGGAAGTACGCTGGACTTCCAAGACATTAGAAAATGCTGTCCGCTTGGGATCAAATTAAGACATAGGTAATGAAATGGCTTTGAGAGGGAGAAAAAGAAAATGAGAATTTCAGGGACCATCTAAATCCCTGGGCTTTGAGAGGTGACTGAAGACTTCCAATGTAAGCATCTGGTGACAGTTTCAGTTAATGTCACTGCCCTAATTTCTTAGGAACTATGTGACCTTGGAATCCCAGCCACCTGGCCTTTCACCTGCTGTGGAGAAGCCTCCAAGAACAGGGCCAGGGGCACAGTGACTGGGGAAGCCTGTGGGAATGGCGAGACCTGCCCCTGAGCGACGCCTGGAGAGACGTTCGCCAGCCTCAACTCAGCAGCGAACTGTGAACCCAAGTAAGTGGGCAGCGTCTGCCCAGGATGCCCAGCCTCACGCGCTGGCCGAAATACTTTCAAACAGCTGAGGTGGGGGCGATCTGGGGCTGAACCAGAAATCTGGCTCCCCGAGCTAAATGGAGAAAGGATCTCCCCACACCCAGCCCCCTGCCCCACCACTTTTTCTGCCTCCTCTGCCTGGGCTGCTTCGCTTTCCCTTTTTGCCCTCCAGGCTCATCTTGCAGCCTCTCCCTACCCATGTGAGGCAGTGAATCATGGGCCCTAGAGTCAGACTACCCAGGTTCAAGTCTCAGCCCTGCCACTCAGTGTTTGGCACGTTACTTAGGCCTTTGACTCTACGTTTCCTTGTCTGTAAGGTGGGGTCACTTCTACCTATGGTGGGGTTACACATTGATATCCCATCAGAAATTGAATATAGCATCGTAAGTCAAAACACATTTAATATACCCAACTTACCGGACAGCACAGCTTACCTGAGCCTGCCTCAGACAGGCTCCAGACTGGCCTGCAGTTGGCACAGCCACCGGATGCATGGCCCATTTAGAGTACAGTGTCGAATGTCTCACATTCTTTATCAAATAGGTGCTACAAGTCAACACCAGAAAGGTGGGACCAGCAGTTAGCATAATGGCTATGTCGCTGGACTCCCATGTAGTTGACTGCTGTTCGAGTCCCGGACCCAGTGGTTTAAACTCATGCGGGGTGCGTGTGCATGCCTGCCCAAGATCCCGAGAGGAGAATAGAGGAGAAGGGATTGCAGCATGGCCATCCCACCTGGGGGTGATTTCTCGCTTTCTGTCTCTCTGTTTCTCTCTTTCTTTCTGGTGAGCACACGCGCCCTATAGCAAAAACCTTTCCAAAAAAAGAAACCAGAAAGGTCATATGAGTCCCAAAATACGATTTCTACTGAATGTGAGCCGCTTTCACACTGGTATAAAGTCAAAAATTGATCATTGTAAATTGGGGACCATCTGTAGTTCATAAGTGGTTGCTAAAGATTGTGTTTTATATATAGGGGGACCAGCAGTTGGCATAATGGCTATGTTGCTGGACTCCCATGTAGTCGACCACTGTTCAAGTCCCCGACCTGGTGGCTTAAACTCATGCTGGGTGCGTGTGCGTGCATGCCCAAGATCCTAAGAAGAGAATGTAGGAGAAGGGATTGCGGCGTGGCCATCCCGCCTGGGATGTGATTTCTTGAGCACACATGCCTATAGCAAAAACCTCTCCAAAAAAAAAAGATCGCGTTGAATAGGCTCAGTGGTGACAGCACCTGCTGGAAATGACTGCCTCATGGGCTGGGGCCACATGGGAGGCTCTGGGTCCAGTCCTGGTCCACCCTGAAAAACAAAATAGAACTTAGCTCAATGGGATTTGCCTGTAGCTCCAGCAACCTGGGAGGCTGGGGCAGGAGGAAGGCTGTGACATAAAAAATCCCTATCTAAAAAAAAAAAAAATCAATACACAAATTTTTGTTGAAAGATTAAATCAAAATTATAAGAAATATTTTGATCATTATCTTTAAAATTCAGTATTTTGAAATTTTGAAAGTTGTTTGTAAACTGTCAAGAACTATGGAGGATGAGCTCAAATGTTTTGATAAGTAAAGTAAATGTTTATGGAAAAATGTAAAAATAAATAAATAAAAGGAAAAAAAATTTTTAAAAAGATAAAAAAAAAGAAAGATTAAATCATATAATGTAAACTTCACAGTAAATACTAGCCTTTATAATCCCTCAGGAAAGGGTTATTTTTGAGTGGGGCGTGCATGACAGACAGTGTGCTGGAAGTGGGAGATTCAGTGGGAGCAAAGCCAGTCCACGGCCCGTCCTCTGGGAGAGAAAGAGACATCAACAATCGAACAGTGACCGTGGCGGGTGAAGAAAAGGTACATGGTGTCCGAGACTACCTGACAGAAGGCAGGGAAAGGCTTCCCCAGGAATGTGACAACTTGGCTGACGTCGGAAGGAAACATGGTCAGCTTCTGCCCAGCCTGATTTACCTGGCCCCCGACTGAGTCCCACTAAGTCCTCGAGGAGGGGCCCTTCTCCAGCCTGAGCAGTCAAGCCCTGCTCTTTGCCCAAAGGAAGCTTCGCCCTGCCCCTGGCAATCTGTGTCCTCCATTGCTCGCCCGCCTCAGCCTGCCCGTGAGATAACTGAACAAGGGTCTTTCGGGGTGTATTAACCCGAGAGGGGGTCTGGCCCGGCGCAGCCAGCCACCACTTTGGTGCACTTCGTGAAGGGTCTCTGGGTGGCAGCCATGACTAAGGCTTTTCCGTTAAACGTGGGGAAATGCATGGGCACTTTGGGAAATGAGCTAGAGAGGGGCATGGCTCACGGATGACTCTTTGGCAGAAAATTTAAACCCTGTAGATTTAAACTTTCAGACTAGCCTACAGGGGGTGAACCAGAAAGTGAATGAAGTTTTCAGATGACAATCAAAATTCATAATTTCAGCACAAATTTGTGGTCTGGATACTTTATGCAATGACTTCATTTTCTCATCTTTTTTTTTTTAAAAAAAGAATTATCTATGTATTTAATTCAATTTGCTATTATAATTATTTTTTAATTTGACCAGAGACAGAGAGAGAGAGAGAGAAAGGGAAAGCGAGAAAGCAAGCTGCGAGGTCCAGGACTTGAACTGCAGTTGGCCATGTGGGTATTCAGCACCTTTAACCACCACGCCACCTGCCAGCCCTGATTTTCTCATCTTTATAATCTTGCTGTGGTGGCATCACCCGCTCCAGCCCGGCTCACCTGGGCTGTCCCCCTGTTCACTCTGGTTGCAGGGAACATTCAGGGTTTCCTAGACCTGCCGGGACTCGAGCACCTTCCTGCCGCAGCTCCTGCCTTCTCCATAGCCCGAATTGTCCTGTGTCCTCTCTGGCGACTTCCCTAATACTGTTTCCCAAA
>NW_006159626.1:1247285-1252954 GCF_000334495.1 Tupaia belangeri chinensis
TAATCCTCTTTCCCAAAGGAAAAGTGACCATACTACATTTCCTGGCCCTCCCTTTGTCCGCTCTCTCACCAACCCAGGGGCTAATCAGGGCCAGGCCATAACTCTGCATCCCCTATGCCTAACAAACAGGGAGCACTTAGCCAATTCCTGTAAAATTGGACTCTTGACCAGCCCTGCAACTTTGATAACTCATAAGCTGGAATCTCTTCTTTTCATACAAGTCAATATTATTTAGGAAATAAAGCACTGCTTCTATTTCAACACCTCCTTATTACATATTGTTTTCTAATTCATTAATCCTTTCATATATTCGTCTTATCCTAAATCCTACCTCATTTGAACCCTGAACATGTTGGTACTTTGTAGAAGTTAATAATAATACATTCTGTCCCGGGTTTATTTTCTCAAAAACTATTCTTGAGTATGTACATATGAAGACAGAAGCATAGCAGAGCCCCGTAGATATTTATAATATTTTGGCTCACTCCAGAATGAGTCCCGGGATTTTTGCTGGGTCAGCCATCTGGCCCCTGTACTACACGCTGTCTGGTATCTCACGGCGGTGTCTCTGCACCCTCCATCCCTTTGTCTAAGTGGGTGACAGCTTGCTTCAGTGGTCAAATCCAGCCCCCAACCTCCTTGACCCCTTCTCCCACGGAAGTCAATCCTTGAGTGGCTATAGCAGACACTGTTAAGATGGTAGCCACATGTCAGAGTGGGGTGTAGAGAAAGGAGAAGAGAAAGGGGGAACTCCCAGCTGCATGACTGTCAGGGGCTTCTGGTAGGGGAATCTGACAGAGTCAGGAGGTGAGAGGAGGACCAGCTGCTTAGCAGCTATTTATAAGACTGTCATATGGGGAAGTGTGTCTGGCCGGCAGAAGCGAAGGGGGGTGGTGGACTAAACTGGCTCCTTATTTAGCTTCATGACACACACACAGCCCAACCGCGAGAACCCACTCTGTGTGGAGACACCTGGCCAAATTCGCCTCAGCCAGACGGTGGGAAAGAACATTGACATTTCTCAATGGGATTGAAAAATGGCAGTGCATTCGGGCTATCAGCTAGAACAATAAACTTTTTCCACTTTCTTCTCCTTCCTTGCTCAATCTCTTGGGTCTCCCATCAATGGACCAATGTTACCCTCAGTTCCTGCACCCAAGGGTGCAGGCCTCAACCTGTTAGCCATGCAACATTAACCAAGAAAGAATTAGAAGTGGAGTTAGACTCGTCCCTAAACTGGGCAGGAGCAGTCGAAGGCTGGAGATTTTTATAAAACCAGCTCAGCAGGAGCAGAGTGTCTGCTGGTCTCCCCAAGTAGAGAGAGGTTAATAGTGCAGTGCTTTTGGGGTCTGTTTGGGGACCAATGGTGTTTAATGTGTTTATTATTGATTTGGAAGAGCGAGTGGATAGTAAGTTAGTGAAAGCTGTGGAGGGCACTAAGTTATTTCATTTAGTAAACACCACAGAGGGTTGCAGAGAATTCAGGAAGGATTTTTCCATGGCGTTAAAGAAATTAGAAATGAAAATGTCTTGTTAGATGATGTACTGCATCCCAATGGGCCAACATAGAATTGTTGCCGACAATAGGAAATATTTCCTAGAGTTTAATTCAACCTCAATTTTTTAATGCTTTGAATGTGCTCACCTCCCCTGGGAGTGAGGAAGCTCTGTCTCTTCCCTAATGCCTGTCTCAAGTTTTGCTTTTTAAATTCCTCCTATTACGCCTCAGAGTTATACCAGGGGGAGGAGTGTTCTTTGTGGCTGTTCTGTATTTCACTTTCTGTACGACACAATAAAGGCAAACCATTAATAGTCCTCCTGGCCCATTCTGCCCCAGAGTGATTCTTTCATCTTTCCTCAAACTGTTTTGTCATTATTCATTCTTCCTCATTTCTAAGTCCTGGTAGCTGCCCTATTTCCTAAGCCCCCTTTCAGGATCCAAAGCAGTCTGATTCCCGGGCCAGAAGGATTACCCTGGTGGCTCCACCTCCAGTTCCAGAGGGACGAATGTTACGGAAATGTACACGTATATTTATACAAATGCCTCTTTGCATGTCTCTCCAACACGGTGATTGGTGGACGCTCCAAGTCCTGTGCGCCATGCTCAAGCGAGAACACTGTGGCTCACGTCCCTCATCATTCCGGCTCATTGCCAGCACGACTGAGCCGCACGTACCTCTCCAGCTCGCACTCTGTGTACTTCAGCTCAACATCACCCAGAGTCGGGTTTGCTGTCTTCAAGTCTCAGGACAAGGACTCTAGGCTCCAGTGAAGCTGAATGGAGCATTCCTTGTAGTTTAAAATATTCTCGAACATGCCAAGAGGTGGAGCAGCTTAGTGAGAGATGGTTCTTCAAATCATCTAAGAAGAAAAACATAAACGATACTTTTCAACCCGATGGAGTGACTAAATTCCCGATTTATCAGGAACACATATAATCACGACTTGAGGATGAAGTGTAGTGCGTGTCTAGCCAAGACGATGGAGGAGGTCCCTAACACTTTACGCAATTTTCTTTCTTCCTTTCTTCTTTTAAAAAAGATTTTTGCAATAGGACACACGGGCTTACTAGAGAGAGGCAGGGAGACAATGAGAAGAAAAGTGAGAAATCAACCCAACCTCCAGGGGGATAGCTATCCCACAATCGTTTCTCCTCCATTCTCCTCCTGAGATTTTGGGCATGTCCACACATGTGCCCAGCATGATTTTCAAGCTGCCAAGTCCAGGACTTGAACCACAGTCGATCACATAGGAGTCCAGCACCATAACCACTATACCACCTGCTGGTCCCATCCCCAATTCAATCACCTTCTTTCTTTCCAGGGGTGGTATCACTCCATTGGCAACGCTCCGGCCATTGCAAGTCGCCACCTACTGACCTTGCTCCACGGAGTTTAGACAAGGAAGAGCTGGCACGACTCCTCCGACTCATCCTTGAGTCAAGGCAGATATTTAACGGCTGCAAGCACGGTACCCGCCTAGTTGCGGTGTGACAGTGGAAGCTGCCAACCCGATTACAGGGTGTGTAGGAGAGTTAGACTCATTCACTGTCTCTTACCAGTTCTCTCCCTGGGTGCGTGCATCCTGTCCCAGTGTGCAGTCTCGGGGGTGACCTGCAAGGAACCTGGGGTAAGAATAGGTACTAGCCTGAATACTAGCGCAGCCGGTTCAGTCCAACCAGCATTGTAATCCTGGGTGACAGATGAGTAAAATTCGAAACCCATTGTGGAGAGCGAGGTTATTTAAGGGTTAACCACAGAAAAAGAACAGTTAGTTATCTTTCGAAGTATTTCCTCATGTTCATGCACAGGATACTATGTAGAATACATGTGGTGGGTACTTTGGCCTGCCACCCACACCTCCTTCGGTTCAGAGGCCTCACGTCCCAGCTCCTGGGAGTGCGGTGGAGATGGGACCTACAGCTGTCAGTCATTCTCTCTCTAGGACTTGCCCTAGAGCTGGACATAGCTGCCTTGCCCAAGTCACATCCTCTCTTGAGGGCAGTCAATGACTTGTCAATTTTACCCCCAATAATGGCTTGTCCAGGGAGCATTCACGGTAAATTTCCTACCTACTCCTTCTCAGAGTCTCTTTCCTAGAAAGTGTAACAAGATAGATATACAGGCCAGGTATTTTCATCTCCACTAAAAAAAAAAAAAAAAAAATAGAGGAGTAGAAGCTCGGAGCACTTGAACACTTCCCCTTTTGTTGCACTTAATATATTTTATTGTCTTTTTTTTTTATTTATTTAACTTTATTTATTTATTTTAATTCAACCAGACAGGGACAGAGAGAGAGAGAGAAAGTGAGAAAGCAAGCCACCAGGTTTGGGACTTGAACCTCAGTCGGCCATGTCGGAGTCCAACGCCCTTAACCACCACACCAACTGCCAGCCTCAATATATTTTATTGTTTAATGATGACTACCGGGCCGGCACCATAGCCTGGTGGTCAAGGGAGCCAGATCCCACAGGGTCGACTCTATTTATTTAACTTTATTTATTTATTTTAATTCAACCAGACAGGGACAGAGAGAGAGAGAGAAAGTGAGAAAGCAAGCCACCAGGTTTGGGACTTGAACCTCAGTCGGCCATGTCGGAGTCCAACGCCCTTAACCACCACACCAACTGCCAGCCTCAATATATTTTATTGTTTAATGATGACTACCGGGCCGGCACCATAGCCTGGTGGTCAAGGGAGCCAGATCCCACAGGGTCGACTCAGTGGTTCAAATACCACCCTGCGATGACTTGAAAACTACGTCAGGCATGTAAGTGGAAGTGCCCAAAATCCCCACAGGTTGGAGAAATGGAGGAGGGATTGGCGTGACCATGCCCGCTGGGTGGATGCTCCCCCCAGCTCTCTTTCACTCTGGTGAACACATATCCACGTAATTACGACTCCCACTCTGGTCAGAAACCATCAGAATTACTGAAACACGATCTCAGAATGCGTATGTCCTGATCAGTCGTTGGAAACGCTCCCCAGTTCTGCGAAGCCTGGGCTACGGTCCCAGGGAGTATGTTCTGGAAAGCTTCCAGGGTGATTCTGGTTGGAGAACACCTGAGAAGAAGAGGCCTGTCTGTCCTGCTCATTATTTTGTCCCTAGCACCGAAGACAATGCCTGGCCTATGGCAGCACTCGGTGAATGCTGAATTCATGAATAAATTCCCTGAGGACATAGGCTGGCTCCTAGCAAAGCCCTAGAACTCCTGGCCCATTACTTTCACTGCTACAGGTATTTAAACACAGAAAGAAAGAAACTTTCTCAGCAATATCTTCATCATCACTCCTTTGGCAATTGTTTATTTAACTTCTCCTTAAAATTCCTCTCAGCAATGGCAACAAAAATAAAACCACAAAAAACACTGCATACTAATGGGCTCCTTTAGTAATTTCACCACCGAAGTGTATGAGCACTCGTGGCTGCCATCCCCCACTCAGACGGAAAGATGATGGATACGCGTATTAGGCTCTGGGTGTAATGAACACGTCCATTATGAAAGCCATAGGAACTGCAGTGGGGATTATGGACTTGGCGAAAACATCTCCAGTGCCTTGTAAACACCTCAGCCTTCTGGCAGCCCCCCTCAGGGCCTATTTACTGTCTCCACGATGCAAGGTAGCTACTGTCTAATTATACACAACTGGCTTGGTTAATCCTGTATAATAATAATTAAAAACAATTCATATTTTTTTCTTTTACTCTCCTTATTAACTTTAAACTTTTAAAAGCCGCAGAGGTCCCTGTAGAATCAAAAGCTTATTAAAATATCAAGACATGCGAGCCTTTTCAAGTGCATATTATTACATTTGTTTTTGTTAACATGACAAGGCCCCCAAAGAAACTCAGCAGACTTCTGTAGATCAAAACAGAGGCGCAGTGAGAGGAACTGGACGGTTGTGCAATGTCATCCAGAGCCCTAAAGAAAACAGCAGGCCCCACGGAGCCTCCCACAATGCAGCCCAGAGGGGCAGGGTGACAACAGGGGACAGAGAACAGCTGGGGACCGCCCCACCTGACTGCAGGTCTCTGTGGCCTTTGGGCTATCCACAGAGAGGTCCACCTGGGCTCTGGGGCTTTTGCTTACCTTGGTTCCCTGGCCCTTGGGAGCCTTGGTGTCAGATCCAGCCTAGGACAGGAGAATTGGAGAAGGGGGCAGGGAAAGA
>NW_006159626.1:1254036-1254365 GCF_000334495.1 Tupaia belangeri chinensis
GGAAAGAGGGGAGACACCATGGAGGTCCAAAGCCAGTGGAGGACTCACAGTCAACCAGGTGAAGGAGGTGGCTGCTTGACTCGTGGGGAGATTAAAGTGTGATTGTCACGTACTCAAACCCACGTGCGCATCCCAGGGACATACAGTACTACGCCGTTCTGCGTAAGGGACCAGTGCCTTCATGGGCTTGATACCCGTGAGGGCCCTGGAGCCAACCCCTGCAGATGTGGAGGGATGACTGTAGATGCACTGGCTGGTCCACAGTCCCTCCCTGGGCCGTGGGTAAAGCAGCCGGCCTGGTCTCCAGGGCACGTTCATTACTGCCCTTT
>NW_006159626.1:1254376-1256995 GCF_000334495.1 Tupaia belangeri chinensis
CCCCATTTGACAGCTGTCTTTTGTCTTATTTCATTTCCTTCTAGGCTCGGGAGGTGAGGAGCTGGGGCTGAGTCGGGTACACGGTGTGTAGGGCTGCTGGCTTCCCTGTGGTGGCCTTAAGCCCTGAAGGCCAGGTCAGCCCAGGTAAGACTTGTTTCTAAGTTTCCAAGTGGACCCTTCTTATTCTCCAGCTATAAAAGGAATCCGTATCTCCTGTGGAGTATTGGAGCTTGCTGAAATGGTTGGAGTAGTGGGGGAAGGAAAGATTCCCTTGCTTAACCCGTACCGGCTAATGAGCACTAAGTAATTTTAATTGGTCTCAGGAAGCAGAGGAGAGTGTGAATCCACACAGGCCATGCTGAGGCAATTACTATTCTGAGCCCAGCATTATCTGCTGAGCACCTTCTGGGGTCGGGCACTGGACTAGACATTTCGCAAACACATAACCTGCTTGAGGGAGCTCTGTGTCACTCAGGTTCAAATACCTAGTAGGGCAAACCTTACTGCTCCTCCCTTTCTCCCTGATCTCTTCATTTCACAGCACCCTGTTCTGTAAGTTCCCTCCCCTGGTGATCTCACTGAATCCCATGACTTGAAATATGGACAACTCCCTCATTTACATCCACAGCCCAGATGTCTCTCCCACACTCCAGACTTGCGTATCCAAGTGCCACCGCACGACTCTTATTTGAAGGGCTACTGGATTGCTCAGTCTTGAGATGCTGAAAATCAGTTTCCTAATCTTCCCTCACCAAACCGACTTGACATACTGCCCTCCTCAACTCAACTGACCCATCCCTTTGCTCAGGACAAAAATTAAGGCACCATCCCTGACTCTTCTTTTTCTTGTCTTCAAAATATGTCCAATTTTGCATGTATTGGATCTTCCAGTATTCGGGCCTGTTCTGAGCCTCCATGATCTCTTGTCTAAATTTTATTTTTATTATTATTATTATTATGTTTAGGTTTTTGCCATGGGGTTCCTATGCTGGTCGGAGAGAGACAGAAAGAAGTGATTGGGAAAGTGAGAAATCACCCCCCAGGAGGGATAGCCATGCCACTGTCCCTTCTTCTCCACTCTCCTCTTGGAATTCTGGGTCCATGAGAGCACACATACATGTGTGCTTTTCAAACCTCCAGGCCCAGGACTCAACTGCAGTCAGCCACATGGGAGTCCAGCACCTTAGCCACCACGCCACCTGCTGGCCCCTGTCAGAATTACTAGTATTACAGCTGCTAACTGGTCTTCCTGCCTCTACCCTCGAGTCACTAACACTGAAGCTACATCAGGCCATGTCTCCACTCAAAACCCTACAATCGACTCCATTCCACTAACAGTTAAAAAATAAGTCAAAATCTTTTAGCCTACAAGGCCCAACACGATCTACTATTAGATTTCATCTTTAATTGTTCCCTCTCTCTGGACTCTAGTCACTTTGGCTCCTGACTTCATTCTGATAGTTTCCTCTGCCTGAAATACTCTTCCTCCAGAAATCCACAAAACTAGCATCTCACATTTTTGCACAGAGAACACTTTATTAATGAGCCCAGTGCTGTTTAGTCCATTGAGATCAATATAGAAGCTTAAAAAGTGCACAGGACCTTTTAGAGCAACCTGACACTGGTCTGGCACCCATGCATGACGTGTGTTGAGCTGGTGTAGGCCAGTCTGGGTAGTGCTGCACTCAGGAGTGATGACGAGTGGTATGAGCTTGCACACTAGCTGTGCCCTGCAGAACCATGCACTGATCCGCCACAGACTGATGTTTTACAAACTCGTTCCGTGCCATAGTTAGAGAAGAACTGACTTCTGGAAAGTGCTCGGGTGTTGAAGATGGTGTTCCACATTAGACCGGGACCCGGAGTCTGGGAAATAATTTCCCCAAAGTCTCCAAATCATCTGGCACTTTCCTGCTCCCCGGTTCCTCTCTCCATTTTTTCTCCTCTTACTTTATCAGGGCCTCTATTCTCCTTTCCCCCTAGAAAGTTGTACGTGATCCATCCCGTACTTGGAGAGGGAAAGGGGAGGTGGTGCTGGAGAGACAAAGAGCACAGCTGCCGGCCTTGACAGCTGCTGCTTCTGCTACTGACACTGGGAATTAACGGAATTGGAGAGATTGGATAGAATTAGCAGGCTGTTGGATGGATCCTTTGGGAATTCTCTCCCATGGAGCTGGTAGGGATGGGGGCTTGGGGGGGAGGGGTGGGGTGGGAAGCTCCCTGCTGACCCCATGGTTGAGCACTCACCCTGGTTCAGCTGGAGCTGTAATTGGCTCTCCCTGGAGCCCAGGGGGCTTGGTTTCCCCGGATTCGCCCCTTCTCAGAATCGTTACCACCCTCCCCCACAGCAGACATTTTCCTCCTCTCCTTTCTATCACCTGTGATAAAGTAGTTATCTTGATCAGGGAAGCATGAAGGGCTCTGACATTTTAATTATCATCTGTCTCCTTGAACAACAAGAATAAGAAGAAAAACAAATCCCCTAAGAGTTACCTGTGGAGGGTTTTGCCAGGTCTCGTTTTATACTCTCTCTCGTACAGTTGAGTAGGATCTAGGCCGAGAGTTACAGCAAAGAGAACAGAAGCCGATGCACGGTTGTATTGGCTGGGGGGGGGGAGG
>NW_006159626.1:1257627-1268562 GCF_000334495.1 Tupaia belangeri chinensis
AGAGCCAGGGCGGGCTCCCGGAGGCCGGGCAGAGGGACCTGAAGAGGACAGCACCTTCTCGGCTCTGGTCATAAACAAGCTACATAGTTTCTTGGTGCTCTGTTTCCTAATCTGAAGACAGGGCTAGTCTCAACATCACTAGCTGGATGTGAGGATTAAGTGTGCGCAGAACATGTGCAGAAGGCTCTTTGCACAGTCAACCACCTCATAAATGGTCCGACAGTAGGCAGTGGTGGCAGGTGTTTGGGGGGAATCATTTTCATGTCAATAGTGTTGCTTTCTGGGTCCCCTTTTCCTCTTTTCCTTTCTGCCCCAGTGCCGTAGGCAGAAGAAAGACGCCTCCCCCAGGATGTCCAATTATGAAACCCCCAAACCTGTGAATGTGTTCCGTTAGGTGGCAAAGGGGAATTGAGGGTGCAGATAAAATTAGGATTGCTAATTAGCTGGCTTTATCATGGATTGTCCAGGCAGGTCCAACATGATCACAAGATCATTAAAACGGAAGAGGAGGAGGAAGAAAAGGTCCGAGTGTTACCTATGAGGTCCTGGCTTTGAAGATGGAGGAAGGAGGCCATGAGGCCAGGAATGCAGGTGACTTCTAGGAGCTGCCAAAGGCAAGGGAAGGAATTAACCCCTACAGCCCCCAGGAGGAAGGCAATCTGCCAACACCTGGATTTCAGACCGCTGATCTCCAGAACTGTAAGATAAAGATTTGTGTTGTGTTAAGCCACCAAGTTTGTGGTTATTTGTTACCACAGGACTAGAATGCAGACAACTGTCCCGCCCGGTGTGGTGTGTATAGGCTGCGTGAAGGCACAGCCTTGGTCAATGTTGGTTGACATTCGGCATGTGCTCCCCGAGTGCTGTTATGTACACAGCGTTGCTGGGGCGGGGGAGGTCTGGGAGAATGGAGGGATGCACGACTGTCTGCATGGATTTATCACTTCATTGGCAAAAACAGACCTGCACATGTGGAATTTGTGATGCAGAGGGCTTTAAGAGCTGTGCAATAGAAGGGGGCATTCGCGGAAGGGATGTGATCTAAGGCATGGGCGAGGACTGGGATATCCAGGCTTGGCATTTCCATGAAAGAATTGGGTAGGATTCTTGTGTGCTCATGAGGAATGCAGCTGGCCTGATATTCTACCTTGGCGATCGGTAAAGGACAGCGGTGCAGACATGAAGATGTGCACTGACTCCAGGGCTTCTGAGCTGGCAGCCCTAGGATATACCACTCTACCTTCTTCACCTACACAATGTGAAGAGCACGGGGTCAGCAGGTGGTGCAGTGGTTGGGGTGCTGGACTCCCACATGACCGACCATGGTTCAAGTCCTGGACCAGGCTTGAAACTCATGCAGGGCATGTATGCGTGCATGCCCCAAATCCTGAGAGGACAATGGAGGTAAGGGATTGCAGTGCGGCCATGCCCCCTGGAGGAAGGGTGATTTCTCACTTGCCCTCTCTCTGTCTCTCTCCAGTGAACACACGAGCCTTATAGCAAAAACAAAATACAAACAAAACAAAAGAAAAAGGTAAATAATACCCAGAGAATTACTATAAGGGACTGAGTGAGACGTGACCTATGAAAGTGCTTTGTAGACTGCAAAGAGCACATTAAAAGCAAGCTTTTCTCCTCTAATCTCTTTTGTCAAAGTTGGTAGCTTATATTCAACTGGTGATCTCAATCCTTAAGCAGAACAGCTAGTGCAAGCAATCTCTGTTTCATGCAGAGAAAGACCAAAGTGCTTTTGGGAAATGGCTAATGATAGTAGTCCCCCCCACCCCCCGCCCCGCCCCTTACTCCCAGTTTCACTTTCTCTGGCTTCAGTTACCTGTAGTCCACTGCTGTTGCAAAAAATTAAATAGAAAATTCCAGAAATAAGTAATTCACGAGTTTTAAATTCAGCACCGTTCTGAGTAGCATGGTGATGAAATCTCGCGCTGTCCCGTCCCGCTCTGCCTGGTGACTCATCCTTCTGCCCCGTGTCTCCACGCTATTCACCCACCTGCCTGGTAGCCACTTAGTAGCCTTCTCGGTTATCAGATGGGAAAATACACAGCATTTACAGGGCTTGGTACCATCAGGGTTTTCAGGAGCCACTGGGGGTCTTGGAACATGTCCCTGAAAATGGGGGAGGAAGTTGACTGTACAAGCAAATAGCCCATCTCACTTGCACCAACTGGCATCTCTGAAGACACTAGATCAGGGCAGTATTTGGAAAAGCAAGTCGGGATGAAGGAGAAGCAGCTCACAGCCATGGTGGGCAAAGGCAGGGCTTTCACGGTTCTGTCTAGATAGAAGGACTGGTTTCCCGGCGCTGGGACATCAGGGCCGCAGTCACTGGTCCTGGAAGCTCTCTGGGGTTGTAAGGATGGATCAGGGACTAGAGCCTCGGGGCTGGTTCTGACAGGAAATGTGGATAAACCCTTAGGGCCTGGGCCTTGAGGCAGGGTCTGGTCTGACAGCCGTTTCGACGTTTCTTCTGATTTGGGCAGCAGCCACACTCGCTCCCTCCCTGTGCTCCCAGCCTACCTGCAAGGACATCAGAAGTGGCGAACAATGAGTTGAACCCCGAGAAGCGTTTCAACCTGGAAGGCAGTGGTTCTCTGAGGGTGATTCTGGGCCAACAGCATCAGTGTCACCTGCTACACTCCCACCCTACAACTACCAAGCTGGAAACTCTGGGCCTGGGGTCCGGAACCCTGTTTCAGGACGCCCTCCCGGCATCTCCTGTGCCCGAGGTTCCAGGACCACTACTGTCTAATTCAGCATTACTTCTTTCCCGAAGGGTTTCCTGGCACGTCTCCACCTTGGAGTGTGGGGCTTTTCCCTCTGAGCTCCCAGTTAGGGGGACAAACAGTCCCATTTCATCCCTGAGAGTCCCGTGTTACCAGAAACTCCTTAGTCCCAGGCAAATTGGGTGCTTGGTCACCCTAGATAAAACTCATTAATACTGCGAGGCTCTACTATCCCTGCTTCTTTCTCTGTCCACTCTCATCACCAACCCCCAGTTCAGACCTTTCTGAGCCTATTATGGCCTATAGGGACATCTCCCAGCAGTGCAAGGCAAAGAAGATTGGTTTAGCATCACACAGAGCTGATTCAGTACTACCTCTGCCATCCATCCAGTGATTCATCCATCCATCCATCCATCCATTTAACCATTTATCCTTCCATCCATCCATCCATCCATACGTACACCTATCCATCCACCCATCTATTCATCCATATATCAATCATCCATCCATATATCTGTCCATAGATACATCCATCCATATATCCATCCATCTAACCATCTATCCATCCATCTGTCCATCCATCCATCCATCCATCTGTTCACCCACATATCTATCATCTGTATGTATCATCCATACATATATCTATACATACATAGATACATACATCTATCCATCCATCTATCCATTCATCCATCTATCCATACATACACCTATCCATCCACCCATCTATTCATCCATGTATCAATCACCCATCCATATATCTGTCCATAGATACATCCATCCATCTACCTATCCATCTATCCATCTATCCATCCATCTGTTCACCCACATACCTGTCATCTGTATGTATCATCCATACAGATAGCTATCCATATATATATATACATACATACATACATCTATCCATCCAACTATTCATCCATCCATTGATCATTCATCTATTTGTTCACCTTTGTCTATGCACAACAATCACTTATTGGGCAAGATGTTAAAGAGATAAAGAGCTTAGTGATTTATTTGACTACATCTGAGCTTTCCCCTCTATAATTAAAGTAGTCCTAGCAACTTCTCCATGGAACTGTGAGGATAAAATGAAATCATAGATGAAAAGTGTGCACCATAGACCCAGCATACACAACCCACGCCTGCTGTTTTTCACATACCATCTCTCCCACTCATGCCACATTGCCCCACACTGACCCTATCACCCTGAGTCAGAGACCTCTACAGGGCTCTCATTGTTTGAGCAGCCCACGGCCTTGCATTGGTGGTCCTTCCTTGTGCTTCAGAGACACCGTGTAAGTGGTTGATCCCTAAGCGCTCTTCCTATTCCCATCCCATCCTCCTGGAATGTGTCTTTTGCCTCATCTTTTCTGAGAAAAGCTCCACAAAGTAATTCAGACGTTAATTGTCCCAAGAAGTCCTCTTTGACCAACTTAATTTCACTTGAATATGGTTGATTTTCTACTTTATCTCTTTTCATGTCTTTGGGGAATATACTGTACTTATCCTAGTGCCCTCCTAGAGCCTGGCAGAGTCTAGGGGCTATGTATAAACCTTTGGGTGGCAAACACACTAAGGGATTATTGTACTGTGACACGGAAGCACAGGAATAGAGAAACGCAGGGCCAGTGGGCCTAAGGACACCAGGATCAGCTTTAGAGGAACAGGGAAGGCTTCCTGGAGGTGAGGACACCTAAGACAGGGTAGAGCTGGGCCAGCTGAAAAGCAGTGGGATTCATTCTATTAAATTGTTGGGAAAGTCACGACATGTTTTTCTATATTTTCTTTATTTCTAAAAATGCATCACAACTTTACTGATGAGCCAGTAGCTTATTTTTAAAGCTTATTTACATACAGAGAGAGAGAGAGAGAGAAGTTACCCTCAACAGGGTTCGTTCCATGGTGTGATCTACCTCACACCCTCTCAGCCTTTCAGCCAGCTGCACATGCTCAGGTTGACCCAGGACCTGAACTTGGGGACTTCCCATATGGCTCTAGCATTGCACATTGGCACACCACAGCCTGCACTACTGTGTCTGGGTCACATTTCAGTCTCTTCCAACACATGGTTGATCAAGCTATTTCATCTACTCATGACCAAATCAGTGGTTGGAGTCAAGCCTTCTCTGAGGCTAGAGGCAACTGTATTGCCTATAGGCGTCGGGAAGGTAACACAGTGAGCGAGACAGCAAAGTGCGAGTGACACTGCAGGCTCGGGACTGCTCACCTGTCAGGAGCAGGGCTCCTTACCCAGCCTAGATTTCCAGGTAGGAGGAATCACATCCTGTGTTATCAGGTGGTGGCATTTTTTTTTAATTTATAGAGAGAGTGAGAAAGTATTTCCCATGGTCCATAGTCATGCCACAATCCCTTCTCCATTTCTCTGTCTTTTCAGGATTGGGGGCATGCGTGCACAAGTGCCCAGCATATTTTTCAAACTGCCAGGTCTAGGACTCTAACTACATAGTGGCCATGTGGAATCCAGTCACCTTAACCACCATGTCATGGGTTAACCCCAGGTCATTACTTTTATAAAAGGAGCCAGATTTCTGACTGTTAGGTAAATCTATTACATTTTACCTGCTGGTCCCTTATTTACCTTTATAAAAAAAATTTCAGACTTTGAGTCAGCAAGTGGTGGGTGATTAAAATGCTGGACTCTCACATGACTGACTGCAGTTCGAGTCCTGGACCTGGCAGCTTGAAACTCATGCTGGGCATGTGTGTCCTTGCCCAAAATCCCAGGAGGAGAATGAAGGAGAAGAAATTGAAGTGTGGCCACCCCGCCCGCCCCTCCTGGGGGTGATTTCTCACTTTCCTTCTCACTGTCTCTCTGTGGCAGCGCATTGTGGCCTATGGCAAAACATTAAAAAAAAAAAAAATTGCAGACTACAAAAATGAGCTGGGTTCAGACTGTGGGCATAGTTGGTGAACTGTCTCTTAACTTTCCCATTGGTCTTCCCAGGTCGGTGCGCAGTGGAATCTAGTGGGGTTTCTTTACCACTGGCATCCGTGCACCGCATTGAGCCTGTGACAGGCAGTGATGCGACTCTCCAACCCTCTGGAAGGATTTCTTCTGACACTACAGGACTTGGGAAAACACAACACAGTTCAGAACCAAAAGATGGTTTCTAATTTTCCTTATCACTTGTGACAATAGTATTTATTTCCTGATTTGGCAAATTATATCATGGTTTTTTGTGATCCTGACAGATGTATAAACGATAAATACACTTAATTTTAAAAATGTAAATTTTAAGAAGAAAATGAGAAATCTTTACCAATCAAAACTGTATTACAAGGTAATAGTGGGCCATCCAGGTGGCTTGGTGACTAAGGTGGCTAGATCCCACATGCCCTACTGTGTGATTCGAGTCCTGGATCTAGCAGCTTGAAAAACACACCAGACACAGGTGCGTGTGTCCAAAACCTAAAAGGAGAGTGGAGAAGAGACTGCAGCATCCTCTTGGGGGCTGATTTCTCACTTTCTCTCTCTCTCTCTGGTGAGTGTATGTGCCCTATAGAAAATTTTTAAAAAGAAAAATAAAAATGTGATACTACTAAACTTACAAGTAGAGATATTACTAAGAAAAAATACTTTAAAATTGACCTTTATTCATGCTTTATTTATTTATTTATTTATTTATTTTGCCAGAGCACATGTGCTCATTGGAAAGAAAAATCACACCCACACCAGGGGAGTTGGCCACCCCACAATCCTTTCTCCTCCATTTTTCTCTTGGGAGTTGTTGGTACGCATGCACACATGCCCAGTGTGATTTTCCAGTTGCTGCAGGGTCCAGGGCTCAAAGCACGATTGGCCACATGGGAGTCCAGTGCCTAAACCACCAGACCACCTGCTGGCCCCAATTAAGCATTGTTTTTAAAGTGACATTTTGAGATAAACAACTCTGGTTCTAAAATGTACTTCTCACGCACACGGACTCACAGACCTGCACTCATGTAAAAAGATCATGAAGTCTGTTGGCCTAAAATTTTTTATTCTCTTTTACTTGACTGGTTTTTCTTTAGTTCATAGGAGACACTCAATATCTTATGTATCTTAAGTAAATAATGAACATTATTTCATAAATAGGCATAATACAATTTTCACATTGATGGTTGTAAATATTAATGCAGTCACTGAAAAAAGTACAAAAACTTTTGTTTAAAAAATATTTTATGGGATTGGGGCTGGCAGGTAGCATGGTGGTTAAGGTGCTGGACTCCCATATGACTGACTATGGTTCAAGTCCCAGACCTGGTGGCTTGCTTTCTCACTCTCTTTGTCTCTGGTCAAATTGAACATCATCATCATCATCATCATCATCATCATCATCATAATAATAATAATAAATGAGTAAAATTAAATAAACAATTCTTAAAAAAAATGTTTCATGGTCCAGGAGTGGCATGGTGGTTGATGTACTGGATATATATGGCCAACTAGCAGTTTGAGTCCTAGACACCGAGGCTTGAAAAGCATACCAGACACCTATGCATGCATGCCCGAAATCCTGAAAGGAGAGTGGAAAAAAAGGAGTTGCAGTGTGGCCATCTTCCCAGGGGGTGGTTTCTCACTTTCCCTCTCTCTCTCTGTCTCTCTGGTGAACATATATGCCTTATGGTGAAAATAAAAGAAAAAAATTCATAAGGATGTTTCTCCTTATGAAAATTTTAGATAGCACTTATTGAAATAACAGAAACCATGTACGGCTTATGAAAGTGAAAGAGTTGCTTTAAATTCTGGTCTGTTTATTTTTCTCAGCTATTATACTTCTCCACAGAGATTGCTACTGAAAAAAACAAAAGTGAAAATAGGCCAAGAAGCACCAAGGAAATTAATAAAAGCCCAGAGTGATCTCCTTAATAGAAAGTATCTTCTATTGTTTCCAGAATGTTCCTAGTGAATAAAACCAGTCTTCTATAAAATGTTGTTGTGCATTATTTAACTTCATGAAGATTTCTACGCAGCAAATTTATTCTAATTATTTAGGTGGAATTGTTTACTCATGTAATGGCTTTGAACTAGTTAAATCCTGAGTAGAAAAAAAATATAGTTTATGTTAAAGGACAAGAAAAAGAATTCTAAGCCACATTTATTTCTCTATGTTTTGAAGAGTATTCAGCTGTTTAAGACAAGAGAATTAGCATTAAGTATTTCTTGGGCTTCTCTTAAGGCTAAAAACTGAAGAAAATTAAAATAATGGCCCCTGCGTTTGGCTTCCTTCCTCCATAAGTGAAAACTCTTCCATATGTTTGCTGTCTTACCTCTCCTCGTCCCTCCCCCAATCTCTTTTGGATTTCCAGAGTGATGGATCTTGTTTCCCTGTCTCTCTGTTTCTGCCTCATTGTTGGAGAACGGTAGGAGGTCTACAGGAATCCCTCTTTAAAGGGAGCAGACTATGGCTCCTTGTTGGAATGTCCTGTCCTTGTGTCAATAAGCAGATCACTCAGAATTTGGAGGCCTCAAACCATTTTATACTAGGACAAAGTGCATTTTGTCATTTGCATCCTGAGGTCCAAAACCCTCCTCAGATTTCCAAAGAGCAAAGGAAAAGACCAGGTTTTTGGCTGTGGGGAGCAACAAATGTGGCTCTGTGGCTCTGTGCAGGAGCAAGGAGATAGCATAGATCCATTCAGGGCCAGATCTCAGCAGGGCTGCTAATTACCATCCATAATAATGCACTGACTGCTTCTTCTCCAGGCTTAGAAAAATGGATGTGTCACGCGGGCAATAGCTCAGACCAAGTCAGTGATAGCGAGCTGACCATGCCTGAGCACCTGGCTCAGATTAAACTTGTTAAAGGGCATCTGGGAGCCACATTGAATGGACTCACCTCGTAGCAGGGATGACTTAATGCTGAAAGCCATTCAACCTCCTTATTTTACCCAGAATCAGGACATGCATTAGAATTTTAAATCCTATCAACACACGGTATAAACTCCTTGGTAAGGGCAAAGACCATCTATAAAATCCACATCCTCAACACACTCAAGTTTAATTCATACATCCAAAAGCAAACTATTTAAATGCTATACTCCAGCACTTTTCTATACCTACTGCTTATTAACTTTATTGTAAGTTGATTTTCTTCTTTCGAAAATGTTCATCTGTTCTCTAAAGGTGATGTCTCTTTTTGTGTATGTAAAAGTGTTCTCAGTAGTTATCTGGAGACAGTCTTTTTCCTTTTTGTTCTTTCTTTTTATTTTATTTTATTTTTTTTTTAGAGATTTTTGTTATAGGGCACGTGCACTCGCTGGAGAGACAGAGAGACAGAAAGTGAGAAATCACGCCCCGGCGGGATGGCCATGCCGCAATCCCTTCTCCTCCATTCTCCTCTCGGGATTTTGGGCATGCACACATGTGCCTGGCATGAGTTTTTAACTTTTTAAAAACTTTTTTAACTTTTTGAAGTCTGAGTCTGGTACTCAAAGCATGGTCGACTATGTGGGAGTCCAGTATTGTAACCCTTATGCCATCTGCTGGTCCCTGCAGTCAGTCTTTTCCTATCTTAGTGAGAATTAAAACGTATATAAGGAGTCTTCAAAAAGTTTATGTAAAATAATATGAAAATACAGTGCACGGGTTTAAAGATTTTTTGGTACTAAAATAAATGCACACTAATTCCATTTTTTAGCTTTTAGAAGTCTATTTTATACATTATTTCTGCTAAGTGTATCTAGTTATTGTTAATACCAAGTTAAACATACTGAAGCAAATGTAAATGATAAGGAGTTCTAATATTCAAATAAAGCTAGAGTATACTTCAAGGTGTCATCTCTCCATCTGTTTCCTTTTTTTAAGTTTATTTATTTATAAGAGGGAAAAACAGTTTTGGTTTTGTTCTTTCAATTTTCCAGATGGTGTGCTCATCAGAGAGAGACAGAGAGAGAGCACCTAAGAGAGAAAGAGAAAGCACCCCTAATGGGGTATATTCCCACCACAAGGCTTTCTCTTCCATGTCTCATCCTTTCAGGATTTGAGACTACACACACATGCTCAGTGTGTTTTCAAGTCACCAGGGCTGGGATTTGAACTATGTATCTAGCCATGTGGAGCCTAGCTCCCTTAACCATTAGACCATAAGGCGAGCCAAAGACTTTTTTTTAAAAATAATTATTGATTTAGTTTTATTTATTCATTCACTTATTTTAATTTGACCAGAGAGAGATACACAGAGAGAGAGAGAAAGTGAGAAAGCAAGCTGCCAGGTCCGGGACTCAAACCATGGTTGGCCATGTGGTAATATCCAGTGCCTTAACCACCATGCCACCTGTTGGCCCCAGCCCCAAATTTTTGACAGGTTCTCTCCACGTCAGATCCTTCTACTCCAGCTTTTCAGCTACTAGAATTATAGTATGGGATATTACTATGCTTGGCCTGTTTAGGTTGGAGCCTGGGATCTGGGCCTCCTGCATGACCTCAGCCTCTGAATGGAAGAGTCTGAACAGCATAAGGTACCATGGCTGAACTTCCCTTCCCATTTTCAGTTGTGGGCCTGACATCTTCTTTTCTTGGTAGAACAGTTTAGAATGTCCAATCATTAGTATAGTGACTGTCCATCTAGAAGTTCTTTGCTATTTAGTAGTTCTTTGGTATTTCCTACATTCCTCTGTAGGAAACCTCTCCCCTGCAATATACAAGTTAGGTAGCATGTTTTTCAAAAGCACAGAATAAAACATAATGCTAAAAAGGCCTGAAGGTCAAGGAGCTAAGATAAGATTCTCAAATCTCATCTCCTGATTTATAAAAGATGGGTTGCCATGGTGATAGGAGGATGGAATTAGGAAAAGATGAGTATATATTATAAAACTTTTGTGAATGTTTCCTCCTCTGAGTCTCACATGGACCAGGATATTGCTTGATTATCATCACATGATGAAAAATGGTCAATAAACATGCCTAATTTTTTGTCTTGTTGTCTCTGCTTTCTCTGTGCTATCTTGAGACCTTGATAGAACCAGTGGTTGTTACCTTTATGATTTGCATTTGAAGTTTTATTTCTAATCATGAATGAAATGATGGAATTTCAAGTCTCATAAAGTATGTGAATGATTTTGATACAGGTTAAGGAAGAGGGAATATGCTTGGGGTTGCACTGTACAAGTGGACAAAGCAGACCTTGTTGCTCTATCTTCAGAATCCGTAGCAAGAAGGAAAGGGAGTAGGATGAGTCCCAAGTCTTTC
>NW_006159626.1:1268574-1273878 GCF_000334495.1 Tupaia belangeri chinensis
GCTTAAGAAGTGCAGAAATAAAGTCTTTTGAAATATTTCTCATTGATTAAGCACTTTTAGTTGAGGACCATGTGTCACTATGTAGAGACAAAGGACCAGAACTCCCAGTTACCATCTGTTTGTTTTTAGACACTTGTGATAGTTTATTCTGGGTGTCAACTTGACTAGATGGATGGCTAGTGAAGCACTGTTTCTGGGTGTGCCTGTGAGAGTGTTTCTAGGCAAAGAGGCATATATGTCAGAGAAGTGAGAAGACTCACCTTCGATGTGGTTGGGCACCATCTAACCAGCTAGGTATATAGGGGAACAAACAGGAAGTGGGAGCTTCTGTTTTCTCTATCTAGCCCCTTTATTTGAGAACATGCTGTGTGTTCCACTCCTGCTGCTTGCACACCTGCCTGCTCCTTCCCTGCTCTGCTAGTTGGCCCTTGGCTGTGTTCAGTTCCTACCAGTGCTTAACACCCTCATCCTTCCAGCTAGTCAGACGCCAAGGTTTTTAATGTATGAACTGTGGACTCCGACCAGTGGCCACCTGAGGCACACAGAGCTGTGGCCTCACAACAGCGTCCCTGCTTCTGAGTCTTGCAACTATTTCTCCAGCTCGCAGATAGACTACAATGGAAATTTTCTGCCTTGTGATTATGTGAGATAAGTCCTATAATAAACCCTTCTTTTATATGTATTTATCCAGTTGGTTCTTTTTCTCCAGAGGACCTTGACCAACATAACTCTAGGTTTATAAGAGAAATTCTAAACAGACGCACATGTTTTATGATTAGAGGAATTTGGTCTTGGAAGCCTTTCCAGAGCCCCTGGCCCTGAATACTTCAGCTGGATCACAAATGACTTTTGTCCCTTAAGCCCAAGGTCTATGGCTTAAGTCTGTCACTTAGAATCTCATACTATTTTTGGCCCTGCAGATCTTACCAGTCATGAGGTAAGAAATAACAGAAAATGGTATACAGAAGAGCAAGAGAGAGTAAATTTCGTCCCGAAGTCTAGAAGATATGGCCTTGGCCACCTGCTCCCTGTGTCCTAATACCCAAACCCCACTGCAAACACACTGAGCTCCCTACAGGGAAAAACAGAAGAAAAATAGTCTTCCTCACAAATGGAAAGAGTTCTGGTTCCTCTCATCATGCCCCCTGCGTGAGAGCAGGAAATGTAACTGAGCGAGGAAGACAAAGGTGCCTAAAGAGAGCATCTGAAGAGGTTCTTTGTATGTATGTATGGATGAGTTTAAAATTTTTATGTACTTCAGTGTCCTAATGACACTTGGAAGCTGATAGCCCAAGAGCACCTGCAGTCTTCATCCGTATCACTACCCCTCCTCTTCCTGCTCAGAACTCCTCTGAACTCTGGGACGGTTTCATGAAACCCAGTGCCTACATAAAGAAACATGTGAAAGGGGCCGAGTTGGGACTGTGGGAACTGAAGAGTATAATCAGAATAGCTAAGTCCAGGTGATGGTTGTCATGAGAAAAAGCATTACTAGGTATTTCATTTTTTATGTGAATCTATTAATTCATATTTTTATGTAAATTTCTTGTTCTTAGACTGCTGGATCAATTAAAACAGAAAAACAGAAAATCCACTTTGTACCAGAGATACCCTCCAGATGAGCAGTTGCCAATTTTTGCTTTAATGCTTAGGCATGAAAACATTTTTCAAAGTTCATCTTAGTATTACATGAGAAAGTACATTTGGGAAATTCAAGATGAAGTGAGCAACACACAGCAATAAACAGAGAAGGGAAATGCAATAGTTTATACTTTGGGAAATTCAAATATAAGTAAAGAGGAGAACGCTCTCCAAAGAATATCTAGAATCCGACTACTTCTTCCTTCCTGCGCTTTGATGCCCTGTTCCTAGTCTCCATCATCTCTTGCTTGGATTATTGCAATAAACTCCTATGTCTCTGATTACAGTTCATTCTCAACACTGCAGCCAGAAGGATCCTTTTAGGACATGTCGCTCTTGTCTCTCCTCTGCTCAAAATCCTGTAATGGCTCCCATTTTCCTCAGACCTTAAGCCAAGGTCCTCATGATGACCCCTAAGGCCCTCCATGCCTTGGCTCCCGTTCCCCTTTCAGCTTATCTTCGACTCCTCTCTCCCGTGCTCAGTCTGCTCATGCACCTTCCCCCTCTGGGTTTGTGTCCCAGCTGGTCCCTTTGCCTTGAATACCCTTCCCCCAGATATCGATGTCCTTGGCTCCCTTTAATGAAGAAGTCTACCTATCCTAACTGCTCTGTTTCAGATTGTCACTCGCTTCCATCCCTGGCACTTTCCTGTCCTCCTTCCTCTGCTTTACTCTTTTCTTGTTATCCATAGCCTAATTCCCTTCCAACAAAATGTATACAGTCGACCCTGCAAGTCCATGGTTCTGCATCTACGATTTCAACCAACCGCAGGTCTAAGATGGTGCATTGCTGTTAACATGTAGTGTGTGTGTAGATGTAGGTCTACAATGGTTACCAATGTACTGAACATGTACAGACAGTTTTCCCTTGTCCTTATTTCCTAAACAATACAGTACAACAACTATTTGCATTGTATTTGGTATTATAAGTAATCTAGAGATGATGAAAATTATATGGGAGAATGTGCATGGGTTATATGTAAATACTACATGATTGTATTTAAGGGACTTGAGGATCCACAGATTTTAGTATCTGTGGGGGCCCTGGATCAATCAACCCCCCTTGCCCCTTGAAGGGACCATAGTAATTTATCTGTAATATCTATCATTTACGGATGTTTTTCTCTCCACACTGGAAACTATGCTCCTCTTGGAGGATAAAACTATGTACCTGTTTTGTTCATTGATCTAATGCGTAGACCAGTGTCTGCTCAAAGTACAATGGGAGTGTTTGACATATCTCTGTGGTAAATGAATGTGTGAATGAATAGATGAATGGGGTTATGCATGGACACTCATCTGCAGAAGCCCCATGGCCTAACAGATCATAATGCTGGGAAGAAGAGCACCTGCAGCCTGAGGCCTGTTACGTCTCTGGATTAGATCTGGAGGTTGAGGGGCTACTGAACGTCTCAGGGACCTCACACAGTGCACATGATAGAAAACAGGCTTTCCCGAGTCTGGCCTTCATGAAGGTGCTGCAGGAGCACACAAGCCTGCAAGTGGTCGGTCTAAAACTGTGCACAGGAGAGGAGCCTCCCGCTTCCACTGCGTCTTTGAAACCTAGTCTAGAATGACGTCTCCTTGGCAAAAACTCAGTCCCCATAGCCTTGACTAATGTTCCGTTAAGACCTGGAGGTAGCAAAACCATTTCTCTCAGGAGCCGGGATTGAGCCCTGGCAGAAAGACAGGCAATTCATCCCTGTGTGCTGGCAATTGGCCTTGCCTCAACATCTGTTCCCTTCATTTTTCCTGTTACCACACACATGCCAATTAATTTTTAACTCCATTAGCGCACGCTTCCTGCCACACCACCCACCATCCCCACCCCCTTCTCGGTGATCTTCCTTCAGACCTACTCAGCAGACGGAACATTCTCCAGGCATGATCCCAAGTGAACCTTACAGAGGGAGTTGATGTATCCGCATCAGCTTATTTCAACCTCGGCCCACTACACACTTCTAAATTAAAACTCCACACATCACAAGACAACACGTAGCTCACAAGCAGAACTTTTAGTTGAAGCACATGAATCGCTCACCATAGCAGAGAGGTCCTAATCCTGACTAACTCTCCTCACCCATCATCTGTCCCACTGGTCTTGTCTAGAGAAAGCCTAGGATTGACGACTACAGAGGGAAGGGCTTGAAAGCCGGCCAGAGGCTAAAATATGGGGAAAGGAGCTTGTGGACAGCTGTCCTGTAAGAACTATAGCTGCTCCTCAGTCACCTTGACAGATGGGGTCTGAGATGGTGGCTTTCAGCCCCTGCAACTACTGAGAGTTGAGCAAGGAACCAGATGGAATTACTTCCGCAGCCAACGGGAGAGGTCAAAAACCTGGAGGCTGGCCTGGGTTGGGTTTTTCGTTGAGCTAGTCTCATACTTTTCTCCAGTTTGGGCCGTATTTAATCCTCCCTTCAAGCCTGTGCTCTCCTTATACATTTATCTTCCAACCCAGTTCCATCCATCTTAAAGGCCAGCCATTCCCTCCTGCTCTTATGGACCTTTCCTGGCCACTCTCGTCCAATAAATCCAATGTCTGCAGATTCCCTTGAATTCCCAGTCCCTTGACCACACGCTTTAGCATTCCATTGCTTCGAATTATGTCATACGTATTCTTCCTCCTACTAGCTTATCCAATTATATTCCCTGGAACTCTGGAATACAACGCTGCTACAGAATCATTGTAATAGTGAAGACCTCAGAGAAGTCGTCTGAATCCCAGGTTAACCAGGATAAAGTAACATTAAGGAACTGGGTTGTGGTTCTGTGCCACAGCTTTAGGGGAAAGAACAATGTCTCTCGCACATCTCAAAACACATAGAAACATGTATATTTTTAAGATTTTATTATTATTATTCATGTTAGGGGCCAGCAGGTGGTGTAGTGGTTAAGGCACCACATCCAGCATGGCCAACTATGTCGTTTGAGTCCTGGACCCAGTGACTGGGAAAAACATATTGTGTGTGTGTGTGTGTGTGTGTGTGTGTGTGTGTGTGCATGCTCCAAATCTCTAGAGGAATTGGAGAAGGGATTGCAGTGTGGCCATCTCCCCGGGGAATATCGTATCTCTTTCTCTCTTTCTCTCTCTCTCTTTCCTCCTGGTGAGTGCATGCACATGTGAGGGGGCACCCTCCGCAGGGTGGGACCAGGCTGTGATCCCTTTCCTTTAGTCCTCTAGCGGTTAGGAACCTCAGCACATGTGCAAACACTCCATGTGTATCCATGCCAACCAGGCCAGGAACTCGAGCACAGTGGCATGCAACTTCCAGCTCTGCAGTCTGGTACGCTGCACGGGCAAATGTCGCTAAGCAGTGCAGTGGCCATGCAGTTCCACCACTCAGACGTCTCTTCATAAGACGTGCTTTGTGTAGACAGCTGTCAGCTGCCAGCGACACCTGTGGGCTCACTGCGGTGTGGAAGTGAGAATCCAGCCTTTCTATATTTACTGTGGGACTCCTACTTTTCTCTCACTCTTGGGAGCCCCATTGACCTGGACTAGAAATCTTCTCCTAACCAGTCTTTTGACCTGCTCCTTTATAGGAATTGAACCTGTAAATAGGTCTGATGCTCTCCTTAAATTCCTGTGCACATCTGCCCTTATTCTTCTCCCCTTTATTCTATTTTTTAAGTTTATTTATTTCTTCTATGAGTGAGAGAAAGA
>NW_006159626.1:1273909-1289331 GCF_000334495.1 Tupaia belangeri chinensis
ACAGAAGAGCTGGTGTCCCCAACAGGGTCTTGATGCCATGAGCCATCCCCGTCTTTCAGCCAGCCCTGGATCATGGGGAAGCATGTGCCCTGCATACTCAGCAAGGGTTCTGGACCTGACCCAGAAGCCTACCCACGTGGGATTGGCTCACAGTTTGCCATGTTTTACTGCTATGGCACTGCCTGGCCCCGGGTCGACATTTTTGTAAAAGCATAGATTTGAATGATTTCAGGATCTCAAATTATAACAGAAAAACTGCAAAACACATTAGCATATCAAAAGCTCCAAGAACTTTATAGTAAAGAGTAAAGACCCTTGTTTTGTTCCCTTGTGTATTTCCCAAACACACTTGCTCCATATATTCTGTCTCCTTTCTTTAATTTGGCTGAAGTCCTTCATATCCTATCAGGCTGTAATGCTTCACAGAATCGACTTTGGAAAAAGATACTACAGGGTTTTCTCACTGCAAAATGAAACTTTGAAGCCAAGCAGTATGGATAGAATGCAATTCTGTTAGAAGTACAAGGGACTTGGTGACCTGATAAGCTTCCGGAATATAATTGCTGAGTGTAAATATAATGCATTTATTTGGTTTTATTATATCTTTTTTTTTTCTTTTTAAGTTTTTGCCATAGAGTGTGTGCACTCTTCATAGAGAGAGAGAGAAAAAAAAAAGTGAGAACTCCCCCTCCAGGAGGGATAACCATGCCTGAATCCCTTTTCTCCAGTTCTCCTCCTGGGATTTTTGGCACTCACGCACACGTGTCCAGCATAATTCTCAAGTCACCAGGTCCAGTACTTGAGCCACAGTTGGCCATGTGGGAGTACAGTGCCTTAATCACTATGCCATCTGCTGGCCCCTGTTTTCATTTTTTTAAATTTTTAAAATTTTTTGTTGAAACCAGGCAGGGGCTCAAAAATGCCTAAAAAAAAAAAAATCTGTGTTACTCATAGAGGGCCACTGAACAGAGGCAAGAAACTAATTTATGAATTCTACTACAATTGCATTCTCAAAGAAAATGAAAGAGAACTCATTGGGTTAAGCGTTACAGATTTCTACAGTTAGGAAAGAATGATAAATGATGAGAGTAGGTAAAACAATTTCAGAATGGAGCATAGCAGCTGAATATTATTTATATTTTATTATATATCAAGAGTATTGCAGTGTTAAAGTTTCATCTTGAAATATAAATCTAAGGACATATTAATCTATACCTGCATTTCTGAAATAGTGAAATCCTCGGATGACATTGACACTGCATTTGTCAGTTCATTGATACTCCTGTCATTTTGCAGAAACAGAAAAGGGAATGAATATTTTCTATTTTCTGAGTTCTTCTTCTTCTTTTTTTTTTTTTTTTACAAACTTACATTATCAAGAATCAGTCAAATATTCTTTTGTTGGGCAGAGCAAGCAATTTCTGCAGCTGTCTGTGAAGAGAAATTACTATTTTATAGCTAATGACAAAAATTAAGCTTGCATTTCTAAGTTCAGAGAAGCCTTATGAAACACCTAGGGCCAATACAAGGGGCTAGCTCCAGGCTGTGTTCTATTTAAATAACTTTCACTGTCAGATTAGGAAAGATGAGGGAGATTTGATGAAGAATTTGAATTCAAGGTCATCAGCCTTATAAATGGGACCAAAGACACTGAGACACCTTAATTAATTAATTTTTGCCAGAGGGTAAATGTACTCGCTGGAGAAAGATGAGAGGGAGAGGGAGGAAACATCCATGGGGAATGGTCATGCCACAATCCTTTCTCCATTTTTATACACTGTCTGGATTTCGAGGCCCGTATGCACACACACCCAGCGTACTTCTCACGCCACCAGAGCTAGGACTCCAACCACAGGGGTGGTGCGTGGGCTCTGCTATCTTAGTCACGAGGTCACAGAGCTGCTCTGAACATCTCTAACTTTTGTTTTTTTCTAGATTTTTGCCATAGGGCATGTGCACTGCCAGAGGGAGGCAGAGAAAGGGAAGTGAGAAATCACCACCCCGTGGGGATGGCCAAGGCACAGTTCCTACTCCATTTTCCTCTCAGGATTTTGGGCACTCCTGCACATGTGCCCAGCATGACTTCCAAGTCTCTGGGTTCAAGACTCTAAGATGTCATCCGTGTGGGAGTCCAGCTCCTTAATCACCGTGCCACCTGCTGGCCCGACATCTCTCATTTTTAATGCTAGTTACCTTTCTTATAAAAAGTTCAAAAGAAAATGTAAATAAATAAACTTAGAGAATTATTTAGTCTTAACCCACGTAGATATTGTACTTGCCTTAGATTATTAAGCACGAATGATGGACAGGAAAACTACATGCATATTTTACAAATAAAATGCGTTTATATGTATGTGTGTGTGTGTGTATGTGTATGTGTATGTCTATATATATATTTTTTTTTTCTATAGGGAGCATGTACTTATCAGAGAGACAGTAATACTTTCCAGAGAGACAGTAAGCAACAAATCACCCCCTGGCAGGGTTGGAGGGGTGGGACATCCATGCCACAATCCCTTCTCCTCCATTGTCCTCTTGGGATCTTGGGCATGCACCCAGCATGAGCTTTAAGCAGCCAGATCTGGGACTCAATCCATGGTTGACTACATGGGAGTCTGGCGACATAACCATTATGCCATCTGCTGGTCCCTATTTATATTTACATATTTGCATATCTACCTAGTTTGGTTGACACTTCAACAAAAAGTATCTGGCAAAATATTTTCCCTAGCAATGCTTCGTTATCCCAGTGTCCCAGCAATGGAATGCATGTCAGAGATCTCTGTCTCTGAGATCGACTCAGTTCAGAACACTTGGAAACAGTTCAGTCTTCTGAACTAATGCCTAACATTTTTCATGACTGAAATTCGGAGCCTGTTCACCATTTTATAGTGCTAAATTGGTCTAGACTGCAGCATATTTGTATGATTTCAATTTCCTGATGTTTTTCTAGATCGTGTTTACCTCTTTTCTATGCAAATTGCACGCAGCTCTCCTGTCTCTTATTGAACCAGTCCAACTTTTCTAAAAGCCCCCAGGTCTACGGCAGGGAGGTCTGAGTTTATTATAAAAACGGAAACTATGCATTGTCCACAATTTTTAAAGGAGCACCTAGACTAAAAAAATGTATCATGGCCCTTTTGTCCTCTTGTTTCCATCGATCCTCCTTTATCCAAATGCCATCTATCAATATTTGAGCTTGGGACATTGGGTCTCTGTCTCCAGGTCCCCCATCAAAACACATGCCATTATTTTCCTCATCAGAAGGAGAGATGAGGTGTTTCTTTCAATATCATATCCTCATCTTATCTGAGACCAGTACTACAATCTCCTTAAGTAAAGTTTACTTTCAAATGAGCTATAGAAGAGATAAAAACTAATTCCTTTTAGTGACTGAATAGATTCCAAATATATGAAGTTGATGGGACATTGGGATTGGTTTTCTAAATGAAAATTAGAGTGCTATAGACTCCTGACACGAACAGGGCATCGTAAGTCAGCATTTTCTCCTCTTTCTTTCATATAAAAGCAACAAAGTAAATGAAGAATACTTCTGTAAACATTATTCCAGTGAGAAGATAGGGGACAGATATAATCAACAACTTCTAAAGTACATAGAAGGGCCATAAAGCTTCCAGGGAAAACATGGTAGAATATCTTTATGACACCAGGGCAAAGAAAGGTTTCTTAGGCAGAACACAGAAAGTACTAACCAAAAAAAGAAAAACATAATGAATTAAACTTCTTTGGAGCTGAAACTTCTGTTTATCAAAAGAAATTGTTAAAAAAAAAAAAAAAAAAAAAAAGCCCATGGCATACTGGTTAAGGTGGCTAGATCCCGCATGGCCAGCTACATGCAAGTCCTGGACCCAGTGACTTGAAAACCACACTGAGCACGTCTGTGTGCATGTCCAAAATCCCAAGAGGAGAATGGAGGATAAGGGATTGCAGTGTGGCCTCCCCTTGGGGAGGAGGGGGATGATTTCTCACTTTCTCTCTCTCTCCTCTCTCTTTGTCTCTCTCCCTCTCTCTCTGTCTTTCTATGAAGTGTGAAAGTAGATAGGTACATCACACACAGGGAGAAATATACTTGCCTCATATGTTTCTGCAAAAGTGCTTATATTCAGAATATGTGAAAAATAGCTACAATTAAATTTAAAATCCTAAAAATCTCATTAAAAATGGGCATACCAGGCTGGCCTTATAGCACTGTGCATAGGGAACTGGATCCCATGTCCAGCTGGGGTTCAAGTCTCCGTTCCGCAACTTGAAGAGCATGAGGTGTGTGTGTGCTTGTTCAAGCTCCTGCAGTAAAGAGAAATGTAGGGAGAAGCTTATGACAAACCACACCCCACTGGTGGGTGCTTTCTCCCTCTCCTTCTCCCCCTGTCTCTCTCTGTCTCTCGCTCCTCTCTCTCTCATAAGCACACTCACCCTCTGGCAATTAAAAAAAAGAAAAGGAAAGGGAAACCTGGGTGTACCCAGACTTAGCCAAACTTACAAGGTCTGAGGGCACAACTTTGCCTATCGCCACCCTCACTCCTGGCACCATCTTCCAATCCCGGGCTTCTAAATCCATCCTCAGGCTTGAAAATTCACCACTCACCCAAGTACTAGAGGAACTCACTGACAGGAGTTACACTCACAGTATGGCGAATTATAAGGAAAGAACACAGAAAAACAGCCAAGGAAAGAGACTCATATAGGGCAGAGTCCTGCTTCAGACAGGAAGTGTCCACCGTCTCTGGGCCGCATTACCCTCCCGGCACCAGGGTGCCCGTGAAGTACCGCCAATCGCGCATGCAGCGCTGCCAATCAGTCTGGAAGCACAACAACGCAAAACGGCCAGGCCACCTCGAAAGGGGAACGTATGGGCTGGCTTCAGAACTCCCCAAAGAACTTATCACCTCAACAACTGAAGATTCTTAGGGGAAGAAAAGTGCAAACCAATGATGTTATAGTCAACCTAACTTTTATCTCCAGCAAGTGAAGGACTAAAGTTTTGAACATGGCAAAAGTCAGTGAATAGGAGAATTGGCAGAATAAAAATATCCGGGGGGGGTGGGGTAGCAGTTGGTGTAATGGCTATGTCGCTGGACTCCCATGTAGTCAACCATGGTTTGAGTCCCGGACCCAGTGACTTAAACTCACACTGGGCGCGTGTGCATGTGTGCCCAAGATCCTGAGAGGAGAATGGAAGGGAAGGAATTGTGGCATAGCCATCCCCCATGGAGGGTAATTTCTCGCTTTCTGTCTGTATCTCTCTGTCTTTCTGGCAAGCGTACGCACCCTATAGCAAAAACCTCTCCCCCCACCCCTCAAAAAAAGAATATCCAGGAGGCCAGAAGATGGCATGGTGGTTAAGGCCACTGGACACCCACACAGTCGGCCATGGGTTGAGTCCCAGACCTGGTGGCTTGCTTTCTCACTTTCCCTCTCTCTCTATCTCTCATTCTGTCCCTCTGTGGTCAAATTAAAATAAATTCTATATGAAAGCTAGAAAAAACTGGCAGAACATAATCAAAATAAACTTTTTCAGAATTCTGAACATTAACCACAAGCTTAAAACGATAAAAGGAGCTTTTTATGCAAAAATAATGCCTGAACTCTGATAAGAACAGAATTTTGTGACGTTTGACTCTCTCTATTCCTATTGGAGTCTCACCATCTATGAGGTAACCTTGAAACTCAGCAGCCTGGCAGTCAAGCGCTATGCAAACCAGCAACCTGGCGTCCACTGGAAGGGTGTGGGGCTCACCAAAAAGCCCATACTGGGGGGAAAAAAAAAAGCCACTCCTCTGCCAGCTCCCTGAAAAAGCCTCATTTAAGACCTTGTTCTTCATTTGATTTGACTCAGAGCTCACTCAGTGAGAAGAGTCTGATTCTCCAATCATTTGTTGAAAATGACCCCTGGCAGCCACTCAATGTGACAGCTACCGGAGGCAGTGATAAGACTTGAAGCAAACAAAAGATGGTCTGAAAAATTCAAAGGTAACATGTGCGTAATGAGAGGTTCACGGGAGGTTTAGGAAAGTCTGACCCATTCCGAGGAACCTAAGACAGCATGCACGTGCACAGCACTGTGTGTATGACCGGGAAATATCCTGGAAGGCTCTACTCTCTCAGCTCGGGCTGCCGACGAAGACGGTAAAAGCCAGAAGTGAAAGCTAAGGCAGAGTGCTGAGCTTCCCAGTCTTAAAAGTAGGTTCCAGCACAGACAGAGCCCCTCAGCAAGGGGTGTAGACTTATCAGTAAGCCTATTTAGAAAATGTCTGTTTGGGCAGGAGCTGACCACTAAGCTAACCAAGTCAGACAAAGACAGCACCTAACAGAGAATACAGACTTCGAGAACTACTCCAGGGAAGTCAGTAAACGAACACCAACAGCAGGAAACTTGGGGGGAAGGCATACTAGCCAGAATTCCCCAGAGAAACAGAACCAATGGGATAAATTATATGTATATAAATACATATATACACATACGTGTGTGTGGATATATACATTTACTATATATGCATATATCAGAGACAAAGAAACAAAGACAGAGAGAGCTTGACTATGTGCAGTTGGTCCAGGCAATTACGGAAGCTGACAAGTCCCAAATCCCAATATACACAGTAGGCTGTTTGATGACCCAAGGTAGCTGATATTTGTTCCAGTGTAAAAACTGGTAGGCTTGGGGTCAGCAGGTGGTATAGTGGTTAAGGTGCTGGACTCCCATGTAGTCAACTTCAGTTTGAGTCCTGGACCCACCATCTCGAAACTCACACTGGGCACATGTATGTGCATTCCCAAAATCCCAAGAGGAGAATGGAGAAGGAATTGCAGCATGGCTATTCTTCTTTGGGGGTAACTTCATGCCTTCTGTCTCTCTGTCTTTCCAGCAAGTGTATGTGCCCTGTAGCAAATTATCTCTCTCAAAAACAAACAAAAACTGGCAGGTTCTGGAAACCCAGGAAGAGCCAGTGTTTCAGTGTGCATCTGAAAGCAGGAAAACAATGTCCCAGTTCAAAGGCTATCAGATGGGAGACCTTGGCTCCTAGTTGGAGGATCACTCTTTTCAAACATTGACTGTTAAAATCGGTATACTTTCGGAACCAGCAGTTGGTGTAATGGCTGTGTCGCTGAACTCCCATGTAGTTGATCCTGGTTCAAGTCCCGGACCCAGTGGCTTAAACTCACACCAGGCGCATGCGCGTGCGTGCCCAAAATCTTGAGAGGAGAATGGAGGTGAAGAGATTGTGGCGTGACCGTCCCCCCTGGGGGGTGATTTCTTGCTTTCTGTCTCTCTGTCCCTCTCTGTCTTTCTGGCAACTGCACGCACCCTGTAACAAAGAACCCCTCCAAAAGAAAAAGAAAAAAGAAAAAGAAATCAGCATACTTTTATTTTTATAAAAATAGCTAACAAAACTTTATTTTTGAAAAGTAAATTAAAAAGTCAACTTTGGTTTTAAGAGCTTACTTAGAATTTTGACTATTTACCTATTATAGTTTATTATATTTTGCCTTTTAATTTTTTCTTTTTTTAGGTTTTAATATAAGGTGTGAGTGCTCATTGGAGAGAAACAGAGACAGGAAAGTGAAAAATTACTCCCTAGGGTAATTTCATCCAGGGTCGATGGCCTTGCTGCAATCCCTTCTCCATTTTTCTCTTAGAATTTTGAGCACGCACAGTGTGCTCAGTGTGATTTTCAAGCCGCGAAATCCAGGACTTAAGCCTCGGTTGTCCATGTGGGAACCTAGTGCTGTAACTGCCACCCACCCTGCAGTTCCATTGTCTTCTCATTTTAACGCAGATTAAATATTCCTTAGCTGAAATACTGGGCACTAGGAGTGCCTCAGATTTTAGGGTTTTTTTTTTTTTTTTTGCATATATGCATATATGTGAAATACCATGGGATGGGACCCAAGTCTATGCACAACATTCATTTATGTTTCATATATACTTGGTACACACAGCTTGAAGGGGATTTTAAACATTCGTATTGCAGCGGTTTGATGGTGACCCATCACATGAGGTTGGAATCTTCCACTTGTGGCATTATGTCGGCAAAATATTTCAGACTTTGCAGAATTTTAGATTTTAGGTTTCTGAATAAGGGATGCTCAACTTGAATATAAATTAATTTTAATTTTGCTACAGGGCACATGTGCTCATAGGAGAGAGACAGAGAGACATGGAAACTAAGAGAGGGAAAGTAAGAGATGGAAAGTAAGGAAGCACTTTTCAGGGAGGATGGCCATGCCATAATCCCTTCTCCTCCATTCTCCTCTTAGGAGTTTGGGCACTCATGCACAGGTGCCTGGCGTGTTTTTCAAGTCGCCGAGTCTGGGACTTGAACTACAGAGTCAGCCATGTGAGATCCAGCTACTTTAGCTAGCTTGCCACTAGCTGGCCCCTTGTATATACATTTTAACATTTTAGAAAAAAAATAACTTCTTAAAAAAAATCTAAAAACTCATATTAATATTTTATGTTTGATTGAAATTTTTGATGAAAATATATTAAAATTTTACATATATTTTACTACTACCACTTTTTACTTTTAACACTAGATTTTTGGCCACAGAAGAAAATTATGTGAAAATCTTAATTAATACAGTGTAATTTTGTTTATGGTTGCTGGGGGTTGGGCAAAGGCAGGGTGGAGAAGTACCAGATTGGTAAGGGTTTCCTCTTGGGACCGTACAAGTCTTTTTGTACCTAAGGATAGTGGTTGTACAGCACTATAGATGTACTAAGTGCCAATGAATTATTCACTTTTAAATGTTTAAATTTTTATATAAAATTTTATTTTATTATTATTTTATACATTTGATTGCTATAAATCATTTGGCTTGCAAAGTACAATATTTAATTGTATGTTAAGTAGCTTTTACCCAAATAACATTTAAAAAGTATACATACCATGTAATTTTGCAGAAAGGAAGGCAAAAAAAATTAAGGAATAAATATTAATAATTCATGAATTATATAGGCTCACATGTGTTTATTATTCATCCAACATCAAAACACATCAATGAAACACTCAGCCATATGCAAAAGTATGTAAGTTTTGTCATCTTTTACCTTGCGTTGAAGTTCAGTCATATAAAAACTGTGCCTTTGGGGGACCAGCAGTTAGCATAATGACTATGTCGCTGGACTCCCATGTAGTTGACCGCGACTCGAGTCCCGGATCTGGTGGCTTAAAAAACTCATGCCGGGCGCGTGTGCGTGTGTGCCCAAGATCCCAAGAGGAGAATGGAGGAGAAGGGATTGTGACGTGGCCATCCCCCCGGGGGGTGAGTTCTCTCTTTCTGTCTCTCTGTCTCTCTCTGTCTTTCTGGCAAGTGCACGCGCCCTGTAGCAAAAACATCTTCAAAAAAGGAAAAGAAAAGAAAACAAAACAAAACAAAAAACCTGTGCCTTTATACCTATTCCTTAATTATGTTATTATGAATATGTATTTATTAAGCTAGGAGAAGAAAGTATATTTTATTTAGAGTTCTAATTTTAACGTGTGACTTTAAAACCTTTAGATGGGGGGAACCAGCAGTTAGCGTAATGGCTATGTCGCTGGACTCCCATGTAAACGACCGCGGTTCACATCCCGGACCCAGTGGCTTAAAACTCACACCGGGCGCGTGTGCGTGCGTGCCCAAGATCCTGAGAGGAGAATGGAGGAGAAGGATTGCAGCGTGACCGTCCTCCCTGGGGGGTGATTTCTTGCTTTCTGTCTCTATGTCTGTCTCTCTCTGTCTGGCGAGCGCACGCGCCCTATAGTGAAAACCTCTCCAAAAAAAAAGAGAAAAATCTTTAGATGGGGCCAGCAGGTGATGTGGAGGTTAAACTACTGGGTCTCACATGGCTGACTGTACTGTTAGAGCCCTGAGCCCAGAAGCTTGAAAAGGATGCCAGCTGCATATGTGTGTGTGCCCAAAATCCTGAGAGGGGAATGGAAGAGATGGGACTGCAGTGTAGCCATCTCCCCAACCCCAGTGAGAGATGGAACTGCAGTGTAGCCATCTCCCCAACCCCAGTGTGGGGGTAGGGTAATTTCTTACTTTCTCTCTCTCTCTCTCTCATCTCCAGAGAGCAGACATGCCCTATAGAAAAGCAAAAATATTTTAGCTATGAGGCCAGTGACGTAGTGGGGACAGCACCTGGCCCAGAGAGGAAAGGTCCTGGGTTCATGTCCCCAGAACCGCTGTGAGTACGACATGTTCGTAAATGCCTGGATCTGGGGCTGCCCGAGGCTGGGGTGGACCATGCATTGAAGACTCTGTTGGGGTCTCTATCTCTGACTCTGTTTTTCTTTCTCTGTATCTCATTCTTTCACAGAAGAAATAAACTTAAATAAATATATTGGATCACCTGAAAAGTCGTGACACGTTTTTGCATAGAAAACTGTGAAAAATATGCTATGGCTTTTCCAGCGACCAGGTCAATAAAAATTTTTGTAACATGTAACTTTTAAATATTTAGACAGATGATACTTTGAGCTCCTCTTTGGTCCCCATGATGTTAGGGACAGGCCTGTCCCATGGCATATGATGAGCCAAAAAACAGTGAAAAGGACAGAGCTCCAGAAAGTTCTTGAGGCAGTTTGTCCAGTGATACATGGAGACGCTTGTCAAGTATTTTTGTAGGGTAAATGACGAAATTCTCAATGACAGATTCTTGTTTTTATCTAATTTCTATATGTTTAATCTGCATAGTTAATTTATGACATCTGCAAAGATAACTGACACGGAAGATAACTTACAGTCTCTTCTATGGAAGAGACTTTGGAAGCGTATTACGTTGGTGATACCATTCCAAAGGAGTAATGTTACGTATATAAATATACATAATAGTACTAATCTGCATATCAGTACTTAAAAACAGACCATTGTTTATCAGTAAGTAGAGGTTTACCCACTGATTTTTAAAATATATCTACTAGACGTGGCCAACAGGTGGTATGGTAGTTAAGGCGCTGGGCTCCCACATGGCCAGCCACGGTTAGGTCCCTGGTGACCTGCTTTCTCACTTTCCCTTTCTCCCTCTCTCTCTGGCCAAATTAAAAATAATAATAACAAATAAAATTAAATAAATAAATAATGCTTTAAAAATATATGTCCAATAAGATCCAATTGGAGAAAATATGAGAAAAAACACACAAAGTGCTTACTCACAGGGCAAGTATGTCCCTACCTTAATAAGCATGGCACGACCAAGGTTAAAAACACACAAAGCGCTTACTCACAGGGCAAGTATGCCCCCTACCTTAATAAGCATGGCACGACCAAGGTCTAAAAACTGCACGGCTGTCACAGCAAAGCTAAACGACCACTGAGTGAATTTCACCTAGAGTAGCTGGCACTGTTTAGAACCCTACTTGAAATGGTATCTACTGGGGCCAGCAGGTGGCATGGTGGATAAGGTGCTGGACTCCCACATGATCGGCCGTTCGAGTCCTGGAACCAGCAGCTTGAAACTCATGCCAGGTGCCTGTGTGCGCATGCCCAGAATCCCAAGAAGAGAAGGGAGGAGAAGGGATGAAGGCACGGCCATCCCTCCTTGGGGGTATTTTCTCTCTCTCTCTCTCTCTCTCTCTCTCTCTCTCTGTATCTCCGGTGAGCACACATATCCTATAGCACAAATCTCTCTAAAAGAGCAAAAAGGGGAAAAAAATCACATTGACCAAAATAACTTTTTTTTTGGAGTCACTATACCCAGTTTTACCTTCATAAAATAATCTTGGGTACATGACAAACACCTGCCAAGAGCCCCAGCTACCAAAGAATGGCTCTTTCCAGTCGTTTACCAGATGGCAGAGACCACAGATGTCTGAAGGCCAGGGACGTGACCTCCATTCCCGTGTAGCTAACTTGCAGCGCTCCTGACTCCTGTCACACCAGGGCTGATGTCACATAACTATTCCAAGAGGGTGTGATTGACACTGCTGCATGATAGCCCATCCAAAAAATTAATCTGTGTGGGAAACAGCGAGATGCCCTCAAGACACGCAGTCAGTTGGCTCTTTCTCTTTTTCTTCAGGGTAGCAAGGATTATAGCGGCTCTGCTGTCCTTGAGAAAAGACACCGTGCAGGCCTCAGAGCAGCGTCTGGGGCCTGTGTTTCCAGCAGGTCGGCCGTCTGATCTGGGTGTTCTACTCTTCTTCGCAATCATCCTGAAATGTCAGTTTTGTCAAAAGATAGGATCACCTCCGTGCCGAGTGTCTGGGGTGGAGCCGCAGTGGGCCCCGGCTACACTGTGGACGCCGAGGGAAGAGCTTGAAAGGTGATCAGAGAGGCATGGTTGTCATGTCCAAAGCATCTTCCTTTGTTAGCTCTTCAGAAACTCCTTCGTAACCATGGAGTTCCAAATCATCTTTTATATGAAGCATTTCGAAATGTCACATTACAATTGTTATTTTTCCAGCTAGCATTGCGTTTTTATAGAGCAAAAAGAGCAAAGAGTGTTTTTTGAATGCAAACCCTGAAAAAGCAGGGAGGGACCAATCCTTCTTCCTAAGCTGATAACTCTTTTAGTTCTTCTTCTTTTTTTTTTTTTGCGAGGTTTTTGCTATAGGGCACGTGCGCTTGCCAGACAGACAGAGAGAGACAGAGAGATAGAAAGCGAGAAATCACCCCCTCTCCCCCCAGGGGGATGGCCACACTGCAATCCCTTCTCCTCCATTCTCCTCTCAGGATCTTGGGCACGCACGCACATGCACCCGGCGTGAGTTTTAAGCCACCGGGTCTGGGACGCGAACCGCAGTCGACTATGTGGGAGTCCAGCGACATAGCCATTATGCTAACTGCTGGTTCCCCCAACTCTTTTAGTTCTTAAGTCACATAGAAAGATTCCAGTTTAGACCAGTAGTAACGCTGAAGTTCCCACAGCCTAAAATATTTTACCCCAAATCCTCATGCCCGCGCTTTCTTTTCTCCACTTCCTTCAGTCAGCACCTGCAGCCCACTCTCTCTGACTAAATAACTTCCGTAATTAAAGGGTAAACGGAGTCAGCCATAACTCAGAGGTTTTACTTCTGTTACTGACTCCAAGACCTCCGAGCGTGACAGACATGCCTCAGCAAGTCTTTGCAAATATAAAGGAAAACACCTTTGAGAAAAGAATATATATTTTATATATGCATATATCTATCAATACGGTAATAGATTTAAAGGGAGTAACAGGTGGGGTTTTCTCCTTCTCTCCCTCATCTATCAGAGAAAATAACAGAGGACAGATCTCCAACACAATCCCTTTGGGTTGCACGGCTGACAGCGAACTCTGGCACCAGCTCGTACCCTGTCTTGAAGGAGAAAATCAGCACTTTCTAACAGCAGGAGCTAAACCCGCCGTGTGTGGAGGAGCTGGGCCAGAGCGCTCTCATTTCCCTGGCTTCTGCAGGCTGGTCTGCTGAAAGATGTCATGGCTGACCGACCCCCAAAAATAGACACTGTGATGGTGATAGATTGTGGCCCTTGAAGAATTTAATTGTCAAATTGACATTTATCAAAAGCTTTAGTGCATTTAAAAGATAAATTGTGCAAGTTTGGTTCAGATCAAAGAGCGGCTGTCCTTCCCCATTCAGAGCGCAGCCGGCTACAGCAGGCAAGTCATGTGTGAAAAAACGATCCCCCTCCACTCCCAGCCCCTCTACGCCTGCACTGGTGACAGATAATCAGAAATTTAAATGTTAGCCTCCTCTTCAGAAAGTTCTTAAAATAATGGAGGACCCATTGAGACCATTTGTATTTGAAAGGAATGCTAAATTATTTAGCGCTTGAGCGGGATGCGCTGTGCTGGGCAGATAAATGATGAACCCCCAGCGCAGCCTCCCTTCGGTGGTTGCCACACTAATTACAGATCAATTACTTCCCAGTTGTTTGCAACCTTATCAAAGAATAGTAAATTTACTGAGAGCCGAGTGTGATAAGATGACTTTTCATTATTACAGTAGATTTGTTGAAACAGCTCCGACACCGCGATTAATAAGAGCTCTCCCCAGGTAATGGGATCCCAGCGCATCTAGGGAGACTGAGAGGTGAAAACGGATGCTGGCCACTGGCAGGAAAACCCTTCCTCGCTAGTTGTACTCGCTAAATGGGTTCCCAACGCACAAGTAAGGCTGGAATGACCCAGTCCCTGAAACTCGCCCAAAACTACAGCGCTCTTTACTCCCAAAAAGGCTTGCCAAAAATCAAAGGAAAGTAGAGGATTTTGGTTGGGAAGCGAGAGAAGAATTTGTATGTCCTGGCTGAGTTCCTTTTCCATTTGGATCATCACAAAGAGGTGATCTGTGTCTTTTGCGATTATAAAATAATTTATAATGATAAATAATTAATTTATAATTATTTCATAAATTGTTTTTTTGAGGTGGATGTCAGTGGAATCACTGCAGAGCTGAGGCCAGCCAGGCTGGGTGCTGGGGCACACATAGAAAAATCTCTCCTGGGTGGAGCAGAGGCCTGGGAGGGAAAACAGAAGATTTGGAGGTCAGAAAATCTTTCAGATCAGAATATGTAGCATGATATTATCAACAAGTGCATACAGCTATGGAGCTCTGTTTTTTTAAAATGTGAAATAACTTCTCGAGGAATTTTTACTTTAGGTTAATTTTTGAAAGTGTATTTATTTCTTGAGAGAAAGAAAGTGACCCTCCAGAGTCTTATCAGGATCATGCATGCCCACGCACGCATTTCAAGTCTGCCTGGTATCCGAACCGTGGTCTTCTGCTTAAGCCCAGCCTTACAGAGCAGCAGCTACACACCACCTGCACCCTGTGGCCGGGACTCATGTCCACAGCAGTATGCCAGGCTACTAACCTTTCCTAGGCCATCTCCTCATCTCTCTGGATACCCTCAGATTTGGGTTAGCACTGGAACACCTTGTAGAATTGTTACTCGAATTTGCAATCTATTGCTTTTTACAAATTTCTGGTCGGGTCAGAGAAATTTGTAGGAAAGGAAGAGAAAATTTCACCACGACTGGGGTAACTCACGTTTGAAATCTCAGTGGACAAGGATGAAGAGAGAAGCTGGGAGGCAAGTGCTAGCTTTTGAGAACTGGACAGTCTTGTCGAAGATATTTTAATAGAGCCAGTCCGTGGCACTGTGGTTAAGGTTTGAGTTCCAGTCTTCATGGTTTGAGAAACACACAGGCGCATGTGTGAACATGCTCCAAATCCCTTCAGGAGGAAGAGACGGAGAAGAGACTGACATGACCATATCCCTTGGGAGTGCCTTCCTACTTCTCTCTCTCTCTCTCTCCAGTGAGTGTGCATGCTCTCTCTCTTTCTTTCTCTCTCTCTAGTGAGTGCACACGCTTTCTCTCTCCAGTGAGTGCACACACTCTCTCTCTCTCCAGTGAGTGCACACGCTCTCTCTCTCCAGTGAGTGCACATGCTCTCTCTCTCTCTCCAGTGAGTGCACACGCTCTCTCTCTC
>NW_006159626.1:1289775-1337225 GCF_000334495.1 Tupaia belangeri chinensis
GTGAGTGCACACGCTCTCTCTCTCCCCTTGAGTGCACACGCTCTCTCTCTCTCTCCTGTGAGTGCACACGCTCTCTCTCTCCAGTGAGTGCACACGCTCTCTCTCTCTCCAGTGAGTGCACATGCTCTCTCTCTCTCCTGTGAGTGCACATGCTCTCTCTCTCTCCTGTGAGTGCACACGCTCTCTCTCTCTCTCTCTCCAGTGAGTGCACATGCTCTCTCTCTCTCTCCTGTGAGTGCACACGCTCTCTCTCTCTCCTTGAGTGCACATGCTCTCTGCCTCTCTCTCTCTCTCTCCCGTGAGTGCACATCCTCTCTCTCTCCAGTGAGTACACATGCTCTCTTCTAGTGAGTGCTCATGCTCTCTGACAAACTTTTAAAAGGATATTTTAATAAAGTCATTAATTTTTTTTTCTGACTTCTAATGGAAATAAGTGACTGCAGGACATAGGTCCGACCTTGTGAATCAAAGTTAGAGAAGGGAGGGCCTGGTGGGCCTGTGAGGCAGTTTGTCTTAAGGGGCCCTTTGCGTGCTGCTGGTCAGGGTATGAACTGAAAATGGTTTTCCTCAGATAATGTTTAACTGAACTTCTTAGGAATTCTATTCAATTAAGCTCTGTGTGACTCTGTGTGATTGTTCTTATTTTTTGAACATCCTCAAATCAGTAAATTACTTCCAGAACTCAATTTGAAGCCTTGTTGCGGATGTTCGATGCCAGCGATTCTTGTTCCTTGGAGAACAAGCGACAGTAAGATGTCTCCCACACAACCTAGCGAAGTGGGGAAAAGGCTGGAAGAAACTATGTAATACTTCATTTGAACAGGCGGAAAGAAAGAGGATAGCAACTGGGGAAAGGTGCGCTAAGCTTTGCCTAGTGGAAACTGAATTCACCTACACACAAACTGAATTCATACACCTTTCTGTGGAAAAGTCTTGGGAGTAACTGTCAACCAGGTAGTATTTTTGTTTTTTTTCCAGTTTTTGCGATAGGGTGGATATGCTCTGAGAGACACAGAGAGAGAGGGAAAGTGAGAAATCCCTCGGGGAGAAGGGGGAGAGTGGTGGATGGCCACACTGCAACCCCTTCTCCATTCTTAGGATTTGGAGCATGTATGCATGTGCGCCCGGCGCGTTTTCAACCTGCTGGGTCCGGGTTTCTTGGCCACACGGGACCCAGCATGTTAACCTCATGCCACCTGCTGGCCTTCCAGTCAGTGCCTTTTCCTCGCCACATGAACCACAGACACCAAGAAAACCAAGTCAGAATGTCAGCCAATGTGGCACCCACAGTGATAGTTGTTTTTGTGTGTTCACTTTGTATCACTTCATTTCTATTAAAAATATAAGCAAAAACTGTAGAAAACTAATAAAATTAAAAAATAATTTTCCCACTAAGTCTAGAAGACCATAGTAAAACCACACACACACCCACACACACACACACACACACACAAGGCAAAAACACGCTTGTATATTCTCAAATATTGGGAAGTTCAGCTATTTGCAAGGTGACAACAGAGAAGGGAAGGCTCAGAAAAGCCTTTGGAAATCAGGCCTCCCCTCCTCCTCCTCCCTCGGGCCTGTCCCTTTGTCATCTCTCCCTCCCTTGCTGGCTTCCCCGAGTCCCTGCCAACAGTCAGTGGGACATAGAGGCCTCGTGCACTGCACGTTCTCGTTGCACGCCCTCGCTTCCTTCATTGGAAAATCGGCTGGGAAAAGCACGCTGCGTATGTGTGAAAGCTGCCGTTACACAGAGCGGGGGAGGACGGGGTCGCGCGGTCTGTGAATTACACATGTGGAGGGTACTTAGCGCGGACTCTCCGAGCAGATGTGTTCGATATATTCCAACACGTGCGTATTCAGAAATCAGGAGAGGTGTTGGGGAAGCCGATCAGGTCTCTCGGAGCTTCCTGCCCAGGAGGTTAGAACAAAGGATCACTTGATGAAATTGAAGGGCAAAGATTTATGAGGGGAGGGGATGGGAAATGAAAGGAAATTCCACTTCACATTACATCCATTCAACCTTCTGAATCTGCTTCCATAGAAATCCCAACTTGAGAATGTAGTTGGATTTTAATAAGGTCAATTTTCCCACTGATGGTACTACTTGTGTAAGATTTAGCTAAGATGATAATAAATATAATATGATCACATCTTTGGGTTGTGAAACCAGCCCCAGGAAGATTGACTTGATTCTGTGCAGAGTGTGGCAAAGGGATCCAAGGGGAGAGTTGGGTGTATGTCCCTTCCTCGAACACTGTGATTCTGGATCCTGTGGGGCAGGAGGAGCTGTTTGCCTTTAAAAATCTTATTCCTGACAACCTGAAATCCTCTTTGTTGAAGGGACTGCTTCATTGTGGTATTACCTGTCATTTTTTAAAGCATTATATTTAAGTGCCATTTTAAGAATTTGTACTTTCTTCATTATAAAAGTATTACATGCTCATTTAAGAAAATACAGAACGGTAAGACAAAAAGAAACGGTAACAGGCAGACACGGAGCGACTGTAAATTTTTCAATGAATGTTCCCCTAATGTTCCATTTCCTGTACAAAGGATTTTTTGCTTGCTAGCTGACTTGTATGATGTATAATCATGCTTATTTAGAATTTTGTGCTTTGCCTTTCTGACAACATTGTAGTGTAACTATTTCCTATGTTATTGCAAAATCTTTATATAATCATTACAAGGGTGGTGTAACATTTCACTGAGATCATAAACTGTGGTTTACTTAACCATTTCGCCATTATTGAATATTTAACTTGTTCTCCATTTTTTCGCTATTGTTTAGAACCATTTCTTTGGAATAAATTCCTGCAAGTGGTGTTACCAAGTTGACGCACATGAATATTTAAACAGATCTCACTCATTTGAAATGCAAGTAACTAGGAGAAATAGATTGATAGGCTTGTTTGATTCCATATTTTAATCTTCAAATAATAAGGCACCCTTTTAGGTAGGGGGATAGCAGACGCCAGTTGAAAGCCATTTGGAGGAAACTGATATTGCTCCATGGTAAACACAGGACCTGAGGTCCCGGCTGGATCCCGGTGCTTTCCTGTGTCACCCATACCACGCCAAGTGGCCATCATTGCTAGGGGACATCAGCTTCCAAACTGCTGACTCTCGCTAGCAGCCTTTGTCATTTTTACATAGTGCATTCTCAATTCCCCTTGCGGAAAACATCTACAGTCACTGCCCTGAAGCTTCTTGATGGTGTTTTCCTTTCACTACTTATGTAAAATTGAATTTGCTTTCTCTTGCCTCTTAGGAGACAGAGTAAACTCACCCAGGAACACTCAAGGGCAAATCTGCTAACACAAATAAAGGATGTTGGGCTGGATTTCAAAGAGTGTTTTAGAATGGAGGGAAAGGTTTGAGGTCACATTAAGTGGATTTTTTAAAAGAATTGTTTATTTTTAATTTTATTTATTTATTATTTATTTATTTATTTTAATTTGACCAGAGAAAGACAGAGAGAGAGAAAGTGAGAAAGCAAGCCACCAGGTCCAGGACTTGAACCATGGTTGGCCATGTGGAAATGTCCAGCACCCTAACCACCACGTCACCCGCTGGTCCCGACATTAAGTGGATTTTTACAAGATTATCATTTGAAATGCAAGTAACTAGGAGAAATAGATTGATAGGCTTGTTTGATTCCATATTTTAATCTTCAAATAATAAGGCACCCTTTTAGGTAGGGGGATAGCAGACGCCAGTTGAAAGCCATTTGGAGGAAACTGATATTGCTCCATGGTAAACACAGGACCTGAGGTCCCGGCTGGATCCCGGTGCTTTCCTGTGTCACCCATACCACGCCAAGTGGCCATCATTGCTAGGGGACATCAGCTTCCAAACTGCTGACTCTCGCTAGCAGCCTTTGTCATTTTTACATAGTGCATTCTCAATTCCCCTTGCGGAAAACATCTACAGTCACTGCCCTGAAGCTTCTTGATGGTGTTTTCCTTTCACTACTTATGTAAAATTGAATTTGCTTTCTCTTGCCTCTTAGGAGACAGAGTAAACTCACCCAGGAACACTCAAGGGCAAATCTGCTAACACAAATAAAGGATGTTGGGCTGGATTTCAAAGAGTGTTTTAGAATGGAGGGAAAGGTTTGAGGTCACATTAAGTGGATTTTTTAAAAGAATTGTTTATTTTTAATTTTATTTATTTATTATTTATTTATTTATTTTAATTTGACCAGAGAAAGACAGAGAGAGAGAAAGTGAGAAAGCAAGCCACCAGGTCCAGGACTTGAACCATGGTTGGCCATGTGGAAATGTCCAGCACCCTAACCACCACGTCACCCGCTGGTCCCGACATTAAGTGGATTTTTAAAAGTTTATTTAGTTATTTATTTTATCACACACACACACACACACAAGGGGTCTCATGTCACGACCTATTCCATGCTTCAGCCAGCCCCAATCGCGCCCCGATCGCAGGCTGTGCATCTAGCCTGTGCAGGGAGGCCTTGGGATGCAAACCCGGGACCTTCCCATGTGGTTTAGCATCGCACTGTGAGGTACTGCTGCTCCTCAGGCTGGCCCTCAGTGGATTTTTGAGAACAGACCATAATACCATTTCAGACCTCTTCCCCACACCCTCTTCCGTGAATTCTCCCTGTTACAGGAGCAAGCATTTCACTAGGAAGCCTCCTGGGCAGGGGCTGTGGTAAGGGTACCACTCAACTCCTGTCATCCCTGCAGGCCCCCTTACACTGCCGCAGCAACGGATGGTATGAGGACAGAATGCCACTTTCTGCCTATGAGCAGGACTGTCCCCATTCTACCCCTGCCAGAGACGCTGTTCTTCTCTGCCCTGGACCTGCTTAAACTCGGGCTGGAGGTAATGTCAGGTCTGGGCTGGCCAGCCATCGCCGGCTTCTGCTGGGAGGCGTGGGTGTGTGCCAGGGCTTAGTGAAACCTGGGCTTGCAGGTAAAGTTAAAGAAATGTTGTACCAGTCCAGCAAGTGGCATGGTCGCTAAAGCACTGGATCTCACATGACCAACTCTGCAGTTCGAGTCCCCAGTCTGGTGGCTTGAAAATCTTTCCATGTGTTCATGTGTGCCCAAATCCCAACAGGAGAAGAGAAGGGACTGTGGCATGGCCACCCCCTCTGCAGAGTGATTTCTCACTTTCCTTCTCTCTGTCTCTTTGTCTCTCTCTGGCAAGCATAAATGCCCTATGGTGGGGGAAGGGAAAAAAAAAGGAGAAATGTTTGCCTTTGGTGAGGGGACTATTATGGGGAAAAATAAGGTGTTACACTAAGGCAACCCTTAGAGTAAGTTTTTTCATTTATGCTGTTAAATTTTATTTTTTTAAAGATTAAGTCTTTTTAAAAAATTATTTTATTTATTTTAAAATGTATTGTTATTATTTCTAAAATTGACCAGAGAGAGAGAGAAAGCAAGCCGCCAGGTCCAGGACTCGAACTGCAATCAACCGCGTGGGAGTCCAGTGCCTTAACCACCTGCAACCTCTTTGCCTGTTAAATTTCTTAGGAAACTATTAACCTGTAATAATTGAGTAAATTCACAGGAGAGTTTAGTTGTCTCATTTTACCTTTTAAAAAACAACAGGATGGGAAACAGCAGTTAGCGTAATGGCTGTGTTGCTGGACTCCCATGTAGTGGACCATGGTTCGCGTCCTGGACCCGGTGGCTTAAAACTCATGCTGGGCGCGTGTGCGTGCGTGCCCAAGATCCTGAGAGGAGAATGGAGGAGAAGGCATTGTGGTGTGGCCATCGCCCGTGGGGGGTGATTTCTAGCTTTCTGTCTCTATGTCTCTCTCTGTCTGTCTGGCGAGCGCGCACGCCCTATAGATAAAACCTCTCAAAAAAAAACCCAAAAAACAAAACAAAAAAAACAACCAAAAAACTGACAGGATGACATCAGACTGCGTTTCCATGACGTGACCTGCGGAGTCCCGCCCCCTCCTCCATCCTATCATCCTATTAGTGGTCCCTGTCACTTCTCACACCTTCTCACTTCCGTCACTTTAGTCTTTTAGCAAAGCAGACCCCGAATTCACAATCTTCAAAATGCAAGTGAGGGACCTACTGTGGCCATGCAACCTGATCCGCGTGGTAGAGTCCCAGTCCACACCCCACACCTCTGTGTGCACTCCACGTGTGTGAGCGAGCCCATGGCCCAGGCCGACTGCGGGCGCGTGTGAATTTCTGTGAGGGCCCTGAGCCGGGTGCTTCTCTCTCTCTCTCTCATAATAGAAAGGAAGGAAGGGGCCAAGGAACCATTAAATAAGTAAAAGTAAGTAAATAAAAAAATAAATAAAACCAACAGGACCAGCAGATGGCGTGGTGGTTATAGCGCTGGATCCTACATGGCTGACTGTGTAATTCGAGAGTTTGAGTCTCAAACTGGTGGCTTGAAAAACATGCCACGCGCACGTGAGTGTGCAAGCATGCTCAAAACCCCAAGAGGAGAGGAGAGGAGAAGGGATTGCGGTGTAGTTACCCACCCCCATGGGGGCTGTTTTTCTTTCCCTCCCTCTCTCTCTCTTTTTATGGCAAGCACACATGCCCTACCGCAACATTTCTTTTTAAAGATGAGAGAGTGGGCCCGGGACGAATTCAGGGTGCAGGATCTTCCAACACCGAACGTGACAGAACCTTGCCTTTCTTGTGGCCAGTGTCCCTGCTACCCGGCTCCTGTGACCCTAACGCTCTCCAGAGTTGTTTGCGGTTCCTTACACAAGGCCTTGGTTGTTCACCTGCACAAGCCCATCAGCGGTTCTGCTCATAGTAACGGTCTCTGGGGTGTTTTGCTCCTTGCATGAGCGCCCCACTAACTTGCTCAGGATGCAGACCGCAGTCACTGGGTGCTGCTATGTGTAAGAAACTGTTGGCCACGGGGAGTTGTTCACCCCAGGGAGTCAAATGGAGATCTGCTCTGGGAGGGTGCCTTTCCATCACGTCGCATTTCACAGCATATTGTGTTTCGTTTCATTTTGGTCACACACAGATGTCGTTTTTATTTACAAAAAGTTAATGTTAATTTTTAAATAGCATATAATGGCATGGGAGAATAGATTTAACTTTAATTAGAAAGTGTTATTATACGATATTATATATACCACAGGGTCCCAATTTTGCACATACACAAAGTGGTCTTTTATGTGCATACTAAAGCCTGAAAGAGAACCATTCACAATACTAATTGTGATTATTTTTACGTAGTGAGATACAAGCAGATTTTCCTCTTTTAAGTTTTTAGATATTTTTTCCTTTCTTTTTTCTTTTCTTTCTTCTTCCCTTCTCTTTCTTTTTCTTTTGCCAGCAGGTGCATGTGTGCATTCCAGAGGAAGAAACAGAGAGAGAGAGAGAGAGAAAAGCACCTTCAACAAGGCCCGGCCACATCATATTCTTTCTTCTCCGTTTTCCCTTCCGTCAGGATCCTGGGCACACACCCACGTGTCTGGGGTGTTGTTCAAGCCGCTGAAACCAGGATTCGAACTGCAGCTGACCATGCGGTACAGCGCTTAACCACCGCACTATGGCATGAAAACTTATCCATTTTTAATCGAAGTTTTTGAATTTTGAAATTCAGAAATCAGCCTTTCTTGCCATTATAAATATTTTAAAATTATGTTTAAATGTCTAAGTTCAGAATAAGAATTTCTGCATACAAGAGGACTTCAAACTGTGGAAAAATGAAATCAAAGATACAAGTTGATTTTGGTATAAAAAATTTTAAAATCCATGCATAGTTTTTTTCACAATATACATTTTTTTGCAAATGTTTGAAGATCCCTTGTATTTTGTTGATTATCTTTGGGTCAGCCTATTGTATAAGAGAATATTGTTCTAGAATCTCTTACTCACAATTATATAAATTGAAAATAGCCTTCCAAAATCTTGCTTTAAAAAGATATCAGTTGTCTATTGTTCCGGAACAGAAGGAAAGTCATAAGGCCTGACAATGGGATGAAGATCATGTGAATTGACATGGAAGAATGAACACAATGTAAAGAAGCAAAGGTTAGTTGCAGAATAATACAGATGGCATGATTCTAATGATAGATTCATAATCTTAGGGATCTGTATGCTCTATGTGTATTTCATATGCACAGCAGAACACATGAAAAACTTTCATTTACTTTTTACATTCAATACATCCTCAGCTTTTGAAATTTAACAAGCCTAACATATTTAAAAATTATTTTATTTTAACTTTTCTTATTATTATTATTACTTTCCAGTTTGATCAGACAGACAGAGAGAGAGAAGGAAAGTGAGAAAACAAGCCACCAGATTCAGGACTCGAACCACGGTCGGCCATGTGGGAGTCCAGCGCCTTTATCCACCACGCCACCTGCTGGCCCCAACAAGCCTAACTTTTATAATTAAAATTCTTTAGGTCTTTGGGGGCCGGCTGGTGGCATAGTGATTAAGGGCATTGGACTCCCACATGGCCGACCATGGTTTGAGTCCTGGACTTGGTGGCTTGCTTTCTCACTTTCCCTCTTTCTCTCCCTCTGTCCCTCTCTGGTCAAATTAAAATAACTAACTAAATAAATAAAATTCAGTTCAATAACATAATTTTTAAAAAAATCTTTAAATGATAGGAAAAGATAGCTGTTGTTGTGGGAAGGCTATAATAGTCTGTAAGGATGAAATCCATGGTCATATCAGGTTGTCTCATCGTTTCTGCTTTAGAATAAAAGGACTCGTACTTATTTTCACATCTCCAGGTCTGATAAGAGACCAGCCCATTGGGATCAGCAGTTGGCGTAATGGCTATGTCACTGGACTCCCATGTAGTCAACCGCAGTTCGAGTCTTGGACCCAGTGGCTTAAACTCACGCCGGGCACATATGTGTGCGTGCCCAAGATCCCAAGAGGAGAATGGAGGAGAAGAGATTGCAGCGTGACCATCCTCCCTGGGGAATGATTTCTCACTTCCTGTCTCTCCGTCTTCCTGGAGAGCACACACGCCCTATAGCAAAAACCTCCCCAAAAAAGAGACCAGCCCATTTCACAGACAACACAACTGAGAAACTACGAGGAAACAGGGACTGGAGGAGAACCCAGTGTGTCTGATATCTGCTAGCACAGACTCTGTCACTTTTCAGTTAAATGGTAATTCTACCTTGTTTTGTTTTATTACCAGTGGACATGTGTGCTTACTGGAGAGAGACACAGAGACAGAGAGAAGGGGAGGGAGAAAGCACCCCTCGATGGGGCAAGTCGCGCCTCAATTTCTTCTTTTCCATTTCTCCGTCCTGTTGGGATCTGGGGCAGCTGCACGTGCACCTGGTGTGTTTTCGAGGCTCCAGGGCCAGTATTCAAACTACGCAGCTGGCCTTGTGGGAACCGGCTCTTTCAACCTTCGGGTCACAGGCTGGCCCTATCTCGTTCTTTCTTTTCTGGCTTTTAGAGAATAGGGGTGTATACAAATGGCAAAAAGAGTTGAGTGTGATCAATTCTTTGATGGAACAGGTGAATATCGTCTTGTCTCTATTTTGCTTATGCTAGTGCGACTATTTCCAACAATAAAGTGAGAAACCGAGATGTGAATGTTGATAAGAATATTGTCAAAACGTCGATATTCTTATATGGAACATTTCCATATTTTGTTTCCCAAGAAAAAAATAGATTTGCATGAAAAAATTAAGCAGTTTTTCACTTTGTACTCTTATTAATATACATTAGCTATTATTTATTCATAGGACAACCAGACATCAGATTTTTTAAAATGAACATCAAACTCTAACAATGGTCAATGAAACAACTCAGTTTGATATTAACAGGCAGAGTTCTCGAAGGACAGGGTATTGCAGAACCTTTTGCTGATTTACGTATTTTTGCCAGAGAAGGCACTGCATTGGATCAAAGTTAAACTGGTTACCAGAACATACTTCGACACTTCTAAACAGAGGCTGGGATCTTTATAAACACTTCTCGCCTTCTTGAGTGGAGATGAAACAGGGGTATCCCGCTTAGAAGCCCATGCACATTTTCTTACCAAACATCAAGTCTGAAACGACTTTATAGGGAAGTCTCCCTCGGGTGGTAACCGCGCCCTGGTGCCCACAGCTGCCCACGGCTCTCCTACACCTCCACGTTCTCTTCCTGGCCTCTCTCTGTCTCAACCTTTACTTCAAAAGCAGATGATAAAGGCCATTCTCCCAGGCATATTTTCTAGCTGCAACTATTAACATTTTCTTCTCATTCTTTTTTACAATTAAGAAGAAGAAGGAAAAAATAAGTAGAGCTCTTTCCCCAAATCCTTGCATTCCTTTCAGCTGCAGACGGGGCCACCTGCAAGTGATTCTGTTCCCCCTCCACGTCCACCAGGGAAAGAAGGCAGCATTGTCTCTGCTGCCCATGGCTTCTCGTCATGGTGCCTATTGAGGGACACGCCAGAAACAATGGGCACATTTTAAGCAAGTGAGAGGAACGTGAGAATTAAAAGTTTCCAACTTCTTCATTCTAATCGAGGAGCGTTCTGTTTGGCCTGTTCCTCTCTGGAGGAAAAGGTGTCGGACTGACAAAGCTGTCTCCCTTTGTGGCAAGGTGGCCCAGGGTGACATGAAGACGGACAGCGATGGACCAGAGCTGGCTTGTTCCTTTGCTAATTCAATGACCATGAAAAGCAAACTTTCCTGACACCATTTTATGGTTCACTGCTTTTACTCCCCCTGTCCTTTTGGAGCGAAGAACAACTTTTAACTCTACCTCAGTAATTAGTCAGCCTGACTGCTGGAAGCCAGGTCCTCGGAGATGGTAAAGACGTTTTAAAGGGCTATGACTAAAACCATTAGCCTGCACCGCATATTCAGAAGCCTCTGAAATCCCTTCTTTTCCTTTCAAAATTCTTCCTCTTTGAATTTGAAGAAACCATGACCTAGGCAGAGTAGTGAATGCTTAATTCTCAATTCTTCTTCTTTAATTGCCAGAGGGCACTTGTGCTCTCATGTGAGAGAGAGAGTGAGAGATGGAGAAAAAGGAAGGCCTCCCTCCCCCCCCCCGAGTGGGGCATGGTCAAACCCCTCTCCTGGGTGTCTCCATCCCTTCGGGATTCTGGGCATGCACACATATGTGCTCAGTGTGGCTTTCAAGCCACTGTGTCTGGGACTTGAACCTCATGGTTGGCCATGTGGGATGTAGTTCTTATAACTACTAGGCCATGAAGTCAGCCCTTAATTCTCAATTCTAATTTGTTTAAGTCAATTTGTACATAATCCAGCATACAAAACAAAAACAAAACGCTGGACCTGCTTCCTCTGCCTGTTAGTCACCTGGTTCCAGCCAGCCTCGGCGGTCCAACGGTAACACTGCATTTTGTATGCCGAAGCCACAGGGGAAGGACCCAGGTTCGTGGCCCGTGGTCTCCCTAGACACGGAAGCCATGGCCCTGGCTGGCTAAGGCTATGGCTAGATCATGGTACAAGGACCCTGCAGGGGTGCCTGCTTATCTCTGTCTCTCCCCTCTTACTCTCACTCTTTCTCTGTCATGGAAGAAAGAAACTTGAATGAAATTCTAATTTCTAGCAACATCAGACTTTGGATACTTTTCCCCAGAATATATTGCTCTCAGGCAAAATACTAGTCACCGTATTTAAAATCCTGAAAAGTGGCCTGGTCTCACTCTCTCTCTCTGTCATGGAAGAAAGAAACTTTAAAGAAATTCTAATTTCTAGCAACATCAGACTTTGGATACTTTTCCCCCAGAATATATTGCTCTCAGGCAAAATACTAGTCACCGTATTTAAAATCCTGAAAAGTGGCCTGGCTGCAGAGGAGCAGCTGCAGCGCGGTGCTCTGCAATGCGGGAGGCTGGACGGAAGGCAGGGTTCGGTTCCTGGGCCCACCTGTGCATTCCAGGTTAGAGTACGTATGCCATGCCTGTGCTCCTGGTGGGCTGAAACACTGTGGAAGGGGACAGGAACGGTGGATCTCAGCATGAGATCCTGTGGAAGGCGCTTCTCTCTGAATAAATCAAACTATTTTTAAATCCTGAAAAACAGGGGCCAACACATGGCATAATGGTTTCATCACTGGACTCCCACATGGCCAACTATGGTTCAAGTCCTGAACTTGGTGGCTTAAAAATCATGCTGGGCATGTGTGTGGGGTGCCCAAGATCCCAGGAGAAGAATGGAAGAGATGGGATTGCAGAGTGGCCGGCCCCCTGGGGAGGTGCTTTCTCACTTTCCCTCTCACTGTCTGTCTGGTCAACACATGAGCTCTAAGGCAAAACCCTTTTTTAAAAAATCCTGGGGTTTTAGAGGTTGAGGAGCTAGACTCCACATGGGTGACCACTCCCACATGGCTGACCGCAGTTCAAGTCCTGGACTTGGCAGCTTGCTTTCTCACTTTCCCTCTCTCTCTCTCTGCCTGTCTCTGATCAAATTAAAAAATAGTAACAATAAATAAAATAAAGTCCAAAAAATCCTGAAAAAGTAGACTGGTAACCAAGGACAAACCCATTCTCTGCATTAGACTGGTGTCTGACATTCCACTGTCCCACAGTTCAAGGTGGCTTCTCCCGCCATGCATGACCCGTGCTTCACATGGATTGGTGTGCATGGTGAATGGAAAATCGCGAACTTAGACAGCTCTAGGTAGGACTTATGAAGTCACCGACCTCCATGGAGCTTTTCTCACTCCATTCTTCTTTCTTAAAAGTTCATCTTGGGGGCCAGCAGGTGGCATAGTGGTTAACTCGCTGGACTCCCCTATGGCTGACCACGGTTCACGTTCTGGGCCCAGTAGCATGAAACTCACGCCAGGTGCACATGCACGTGTGCCCAAAGATCCCAAGAGGAGAACAGGGGAGAAGGGACTGAGGTGACCAACCCCCTGGAGGGTGATTTCTTACGGTCTCTCTGTCTCTCCAGAGAGCACACATGTCCTATGTCAAAATCTTAAAAACAACAAGGGATCAGCAGATGGTGTGGTAGTTAAGATGCTGGACTTCCACATGATGAACTCTGGTTCAAGTCCTGGACTTGGAGGCTTGCTTTCCCAATTTCCCTTTCTCTCTCTCTGTCTCTCTCCTGTCATAATAGTAATAATATTATAATAAATAAAATGAAATGAGTAGTTTTTAAAAAGTGAAGTAAACAATAGCAACAAAATGTATCTCCTGGGTCTTTTCCCCTAAATCAGCCCCCAGCACTTCCAGGCTCCCAGTCACTCCGTCATTGGGTTCTAGGACTTCCTGTTCCAGACAGTTTTTCCTCCCTTTCGTTGCTGAGCTCTTAGCTTTCCCGCCTCTTTTGAAACACACCACAGACTCCTTCCACCCTCCAGGAGGCTCTTGGTGCACACTGTCATCTAAGACCTGAACCCCTCTTCAAGTTCCAGAAGAGCATCAGAGAGGACCTCCCAGTCTCTGTGTTCGAGTGTCACTTAGCAGTAATGCTGTATCCTTAGCTAAATTCCCAAATGAGCCTCATAGAAGAGATGCCTTACACGCCCCACCACCAAGAGGCAGCTGCCAGTTCCTTGTGTAGCACGGGCTAGCCCTGGCCCTAAGTAAGAGCGTAGGAAATCCAATTGAAGTCAGTAAACCTAGCATTTACCTGGACCTAAAATGATCTACTTGGAGGTTTTGATGCTTCTCTTCTGTCATCCTGTATAAACACAATTCTCTCAACTTATTTATGCTTTTCCCTTTCCAGCTGCAAGGGCCATTCTCAGCTGCACTCACTCCGCATGTGTGTCATGATCAGTTGTGAGATGTCGCAAGACATTTGTTACCAGTAATAGTTTCTCTGAAGCCTGCCAAGCATTTGCTTTTCTTTTTCTAAGAAGAGAGGCTTCCTGGCTATAGCAACCACCTCATGGTCTTGTTCCAGCTACAGCAACCCTGGCGGGCCATTGGGAGCATGTTACAAAGGGAACGCCATCTCCCGTAGATGATGAGGGCGAAGAAATGCTGAGAACTGGGCCTTGCACTCCATCTGGCTATTAAGCATGAGGGAGATCACCGGGAACCAGCAGTTAGCATAATGGCTATGTCGCTGGACTCCCACGTAGTCTACCACAGTTCGTGTCCCGGACCCGGTGGCTTAGAACTCACACCGGGTGCGTGTGCATGTGTGTCCAAGATCCCGAGAGGAGAATGGAGGAGAAGGGATTGCAGCGTGACCATCCCCCCTGGGGGGTGATTTCTCGCTTTCTGTCTCTATTTCTCTCTCTGTCTGTCTGGCGAGCGCACGCGCCCTATAGCGAAAATCTCTCCAAAAAAAGAAAAAAGAAAAGCATGAGGGAGATCACCGGGTCATTCATTCCAATGAACTTCCGTTCAGCGAAACCACACACCTGGGGAGCGAGAAGGAATGGGGCACAGTGGCGACCCTGTGACCCAAAGAACACACCAAGTGGAAAACAGGCAGCAGATGGCCTGTGGGTGGTGTGGAGGTTAAGGTGGTTGGATAACACACAACCGGTTGTGTGGTTCGAGTCCCTGACCCGATGGCTTGAAAATCACGCCGGACACGTGTATGTGTGTGCCCAAAATCCCAAGAGGGGAATGGAAGGAAAGGGATTGCAGTGTGGCCATCCTCCCTGGGAGGAGGTGATTTCTCACCCACACTCCACCTCCCACCCCTTTGCTCTCGGGCAAGTGCACACGCCCCACAGCAAAAATCTAAGAAAGAAAAGGTGAGGGCAGTGGTTACCCTCTGGGTGCTGTCATGAGAGAAAGCAAATGTGCTGTTGCAAGCTTCCAGCTTTTCCAGAGAAACTAGGAATGCACATTTTGATGTGAAATCTCTCCATTTGTAAACATGGGAATGTATGTAAAACGTATAACCTGATTCACAATTTGTTGAACTCTGTTTGGGCTGAACTACCCACAATCAGCTAGAATAGTGTGAGGCCACAGTTTGCAATCTCCGGGTTAAGTAACACATGAACTAGCAAGACCCACTTAGCACTCAAGGATGAGTGACGCGCAGCCCCTGGTTTCCAGAGACTGGTTTCCAGCAAGGAAGAGAAGGAGCGCACCAGCTTGCCGACTGTAGGCAGAGTGTGGTGAATGGCCTAGGACACACACCAAGGCCCGCGCGGCCAGGCAGCAAAGCGGAGCTGAGAGCTCACCTCACCCATTTTTCTGCAACTTCACGAGGTTTCTGGAAAGTCTGGCACCTGAGCCTTACCCTGGTAGAGACACCTCTTCTAAGAGATCTACTTCTGCTTATTTCAGAGCAGACGGAAGGGATCAGACAGTAGCACAGCAGTGACAGAACGCTCTGTGACACTGGACCCACATGGGAAGGTCTCGGGTTCCCACCCCAAGGGCTCCTTGTACTCATGGGGTATGCACACACATGCCACTGATGCTCGCTGAGGCTGAGGGTGGATCACAGCATGGAGACCCTGCTGGGGGTAACTGTCTCTCTCTTCATAAATAAATAATTTTTTTTATAAGAGTAGGCAGAGCCCCAACCAAAGGTTGTGTGTACTTGTCAGAAAGAGGCAGAAAGAAGGAAAGTGAGAAATCGCCTTCCAGGAGAGGATGATCACACCGCAGTCCCTCCTCTGTTCTCCCAGGATCTGGGGCATGCACATACACATGCTCCGAGTGATTTTCAAGCTGCCAGGTCCAGGACTTGAACCGCGGTTGGCCATCTGGGAGTTCAGCACCTAAACCACCACACCATGTGCTTGGCCCAGAGGACGTTTTATTTCTTAAGAGAGATCTTTGCTATATGGCACGTGAGCTCACCAACGAGACAGAGAGAGACAGACAGACAAAGCGTGATTTCCCTTCTCCTCCATTCTTTGCTAGGGATTTTGGGCATGCACACACGTGCACTCGGCATTAGTTTAAGCCACCGGGTCCAGGACTCAAAAACAGCGGTGGACTATGTAGGAGTCCATCAACATAACCATTACGTCATCTGTGGCCCCCACAGAGGACTTCTTAACTGGGGCCACCGTGAGTCTGGCCGATGATCTGTGGACACAGACCCTCTGCACAAGGGTTACAAGTGGAGGCCTCATTTACCCAGAGAAAGGCCTTTCCTCCAGGCACTTGTGAACCCAGAGCCAGGGAGCACAGCCCACCCAGCAGACCCTGCCCTCGGCTGGGTGCCCTAATGCTGGACACAAAACGCAGGGCACATTTGCCAGGCTGCCCGGCTCCTTCCCCACCTAGGTATGCGTCTCCAGATGTGATTCTTTTTGTAAAATGTAGACTTTGTCGAAAATGACTTTCCTGCAGTTTTCCTACCTGCCGTGTGGATGGAAATCAGAAGCCCTTGGGATGCGGAGCTCTTTAAAAATAAATGTGGCACATGTAACCATAGCAAGCGATTATATCAATTCTAAATGGACTTTTCCCTAAGAAAAATAAAAAGGCAAGCTTTGGGGTTTTATTTCATTTACCAGAACCCCAGTGAATTGAGCGTGATTGAAGTGCCTGTGTTGGCTGGGCTCCCCGACGCAGCGCTGGCTTGGGCTGGTTTGAGTGGACCCAGCTGTAAAACTAAGAAGCCCCTCTGGACACAATCTCTTCCCAGATGCCAAAAATACCTCCTCTTTGAGAAACTGGAGGAATAATTCTGTTCCAACAATAGGACATTCTTTCTTCTCGAAGGTTTTATTTTTTCAGGGAATAGGAACGGAGCAGGAGGTTATTCTCTGCCACGAGGCGATGCCCAGGGCAGGGGCAAAGGCCTAACCTAGTTAGGAGATGGGGAATTTGATCCAGCACCTCCGAGAGAAAATTGTTCTGTGTTTCTCATTAGACACAGCACCCTTGTCCCTGTGGCATGGCCACGGCGTACATGTGTGCACGTGCAAATACCCACACGCATGCACACGTGTCAGCGTTGCCTGATGGGGTGGGAATCGCTGAGACTCTTGGAAGCCAGTCGTGGATTTACCTCTGAGGACATCTCACTCCGGCGCTCTTTCAAAAACCCCAGTGCTGAAACATTTCCCCAAGCCGCGTTATTAACACCACAACGGGGCACGGGCGTGGGGGGTGCACACTCTGTTCCCACACGTTGCTCTGCGGATTCTGGAGTAGCCGTCGCCTCTTGTGAAGACGTTCCCGCTCCTCTATTTTTCTCCCAGGGTGCGCTCAGCCGTGCTCCCATACAACCTTGTAAAATGGATGTCTCCCTGTTTTATTTTAGCTCACCACTTAGTCTGAAACTCTTGTTTCTTGATTCAATTTGAACAACTGTGAGAGTTCAGATTGAAACAAAACAAAAAAGCATTACCTCTCCGTCTGATGTTGACTTTCAAATTGGCTGGAGAGCTCCCGGGATTAAACAGAAGACGTGTGGTATCTCCTCGTAAGGATCTTTTCTTTCTTTCTTTCTTTTTAATAGAAAATTTCTGACTCAGGCAAAGAGGCCAAGAGAGTCTATTGAAAAATCAAAACCTCTCATGTGGCTGAGCCTACAGAAGACGAAAAGGGTTGTAAACCGGGATAGCACCTCAGTCCCTAGGCAGGGGCCCTGAATCTCTGAAGTCAGGAGGCGTAGGTCACCTCCTTCGGGATCTAAAGTTATGAAATGGATGTTGCAAAACCGAACTCCGAATGGATTGAAGTCATCACTAGGGAGGTGCGGTCCCTTCCTTGGGGAGAAGGCAGAAATGTGGATGGCAAACTAGAGCGCTTTCCTTTTGATGCCGTACTTTCGCGAAGCTTCGCTGCGTTGTCAGCCTCGAGCTGGAGCTCGGCTGCCTTCCTCTGGCAACGAGAACCCACGGCCCGAGCTCGTTATGCTGAAGTCGTGAAGGAAGTATGTACCTAGCTGAAGAAAGCACGTGGTTATTTTTCTTAATTATTTCAGACCTGTCATCTCCGGTACCATCTAGTCTTTGGTTAACTGGGACGAGAAAATGGAATAACCACCCATTTCCTGAGAACTCCTTGAAAAAGTTTGCAGTCCACGTTTTCAGAGGGCCATGAAACAATTCAATGATCCGGGGAAGCTTGCAGGATGATAGGAGACCCATTACACGTAATCAGGGCAAACATATGAGGGGTGTACAGGCTGCCTGTCTCGCATAGTTCAGTTAGTTTAGGTTAAGAAATGTTTTCTCTCAGGAAATGCCTTTAAACCAGGGCTACATTTTATTTAATGATGTGGAAAAATTCCACCAAATATCCGTATGAGCAATGTATTTAATTTTCTCTTTTTAAGCCAGTCAGCAAGTAAAGTGAGCGGTGTATTGCTTGCATTACTAACAGCGCCTGGAAGGGCCCATCGAAACACGCCTGGTCACGCACATTCAGAGGTAAGGTGGGGGGAGCCCTTGGTATGGTTGCTTAGCACTTTCCAGAACCAGATTGACTTCAGCTGCTAGAAATGACTGCCTGGATATGGACAGATGTGGAGACCCACAGCAAACCCCCCTCGCTTTTTCCTGCGCATAAGCAGAAGTGCATCTGGGCATCAATAAACAAGATCCCTGCCCGCGTCTCCCTCCAGTGACTTCCTGGAAGAAAGAGCATTTACGCCCTGATGAAAAGGGCAGTTATCAGCCTTGGCATCATCGGGGTAGGGGGAGAGGGAATAAAAAGGCCCAGGAAACATGACCAAGCTCCACGTGTGCACCTTGCTTCCCTCCCACTCTGGCTACTCTCCTAACTCGATTTATCTTGTTCAGGGTTTAATCACAATCAGGTCACACTCCGTCCTTCCCTGGGTCATTCACTTTCTGTCTCTGACCTTTGGGGGAGGCGGGCTCGCTCCACTTTGCTCTCTAAACACTGCACCGCGATACCGACGTTCTCAAACTCCGTGGGATTGGGTTCTGAAAACCACTGGGTGGACAGTGATAAAACGGTGCTCTAAATTATCTTCACCCCCATATTTACAATTTGCAAACTCTAATTTTTACTTCAGGTAAAAAGTAAACGGTAAAGGGAGGCTGATTTTTGATAGAGGCAAGTGCGATAGGAAATTCGTGGTGCAGAATGAAATGTATCTGATTTATTTCGCGTTTCCCCTCTTTGACCTTCACTCTTCGCTTCCAGCTCAAGGCTACTTGCTGGAACACTACAAAGAGAATGTGTGTTTTTCAGAAGTCAGATACGCAAAGGAAGATCGTATGGGCAGGGAGGCTGAGGCATTTGAATTCTATTGAAGCTGTCGCAGGATAATTTTTTAAAAAAAATAGAATCGACTTGCACAAATTTCAAATATGTACACGGAGACTGAAGTCCATACACGGTCGGCAATTTACTAAGGGGCAGTATGTAAATGTTCTGTTACATTGCCGACCACGAGTGGACTTCAGGCTCAACGCGCATAGTAGCCTTTGACCCCGGTAAAGACATTAATTGTGCTTATTTGTCCCACTCCCCCAGGGTAATCGTGGGGAGTTTTCGTGTATTAACAGCTCAAGCCACATTGTAACAGTGGGAGAGCTTCTGCCCTCCAGACCATTGATTGACATTGGGCCATGGATACCCTCTGGGGTTTGTGATGGGTGCAGGGCTCCCCTGAAGCCGACAATCTGACCTTATCTTAATGCACTAGGAACAAAAAGGAGCCAGTGTCCCACAAGACAGTGCATCACCGCTTTGACCTGGAGACAGATGTTACCTCAGGCTCTGTAGAGGTCATTTTACTCGCAGCTTTCAGTTCCCTGGGAAATCCACTGGTCTTCCAGACCCAGGAAGAGGCTTCTCTTAAAGAAAAACTGTATGTTCCCCACTCACTATATACCGGATGTCTGTACTCTGGAAAGTATGAAGACACCCCACTGTGGATACCAGAGATAGTGTGGGAGGAGGGTGGGAGATGGGGGAGGGTGAGAGGGAAGGCATCGAAGGGAAAAAGAAAGAAGCAACACATTGAAGGGACACAAAGATGGGAGATTATCTACTGGTAATAATGTGTATGGTAATATCTTTGACTGAACCGATATGCAGTGCATTCAGGCAGGGAAAAATTCACCTGATATGTGTAATGATACACAGTGATTGAATATAAAAAGAAAGAAAGAAAAAAGAAAAATCTTGCAAGAGACAAAAAGCTTTCCATAGATGACCAAGTTTTGGGTACCACCAGATCTCTTGTCTTGTCTTTATAGTCAAGAGCTGATAATTCTGAAATAAGTCAGTCATTGGGTCCCACCAGATCTCTTGTTCTGTCTTATAGCCAAGCTGATAATTCTGAAATAAGTCAGTCATTGGGTCTTTAACACAGTAACCAGCGGGTAGGGGGTTCCACAGTGATTCACTGAGCAAAGGAAAGACACGTGATCTCTGTTGCAGGTAAATTAATGTCCTCCTTTTGACAGCTGTCAGATTATTTACAAAAGAGACTAATAGAATACTTTTTTACACTTATGCAGACAAATATAACTAATGAACAAAATATATACCTATGCTTTTCCTATTATAATCGCTGACACAATATTCTATATGTCAGCTGTATAGGGGTGAAGTATTAGTTCATGTATTTGCTCATTTTCCTGGCTATTAATTTCATACAGTGTCTCTTTTTTCTTCTGAGCCCATGTAGGTTAAAATGTGGAGTTGCTAAGATTCCATTGAGTGTTTGAATAGCTCAATAAAGTCTCTAATAATTTTTCTCTATTGCAGAATAAAATAATGCTTGACTGTTCAATTTCATGCCATGTATTAGACCATCCATCTTGCGGTCTCTATTTGGAATCCCCGCTCAGAAGAGCTGCCTTAATTCTTAATATGTGTGGCTATCCTAAGTCTTTCGAGTAAGTCCCCACAATTAATTATACTCTTTAAGGGAAATATTCTAAGAAATGTTTTATTATTGGTATACTATAGTTCTTTGTTTCAACCACCTTTCCTGATTACAGACATAATATGTATTCACGGTGGGAAATTTGTGTGTGTGTGGGGGGGAGACAAAAATATAAATCACTTTTAGAAAGTACTGTCAGGTTAGTTATTTTCTCCTTATTTTGTTGTTCTTCTCCAGAAACAATTTAAATTGAATATTGATTTTACTTTTTCCTTCAGAATATATCAAGATTATAACTGCATGTTGATTTAATTAGTCTTTGAAGCAAACGTTTTAGAATTCAAGAGGCTCCCCGTTTTAAAATGTCTTCTATCTCCTGAGGACAGAACACCTTTCTAATTTCCCAGAATAATTCCTCTGGACTAACAGATGATGGGACCCAATGCTCAGACCTTTAGTGAAGAAAAAGCTCCCAGGGGAGTCCGAAGTTTAGGTAGGAACATAGCTGTGTTTTACATCCTGACTGATGCTCTGGTCACTCACATGTCTGTGCTCCTGGGACCCCGCAAGGAATTCCATCTGGCTTTGGAGCTTTGAAACAGTAATGACTTCCTGGAAGACTTTATTCTACATCAACATTGTACTAAAAGTGATTGCTGGAGAAATTTTTGTTTTACCTTAAACTCCTCTAGCTGAAGCTGCATCTCTTAAATCCTAGGCTCTGAATCCCGCTCTCTGTGAAACTGATCTGTTACAACGGAGGTAGTCTCCCAGCTTCTGAACTGCAGTCGGCAGTTTTCATGCAGGTTCTCGACAGCCTGGTTGTGTGGCTTCTGTTTACTCACCCCAGCTCATCTTTGAATACTTCAGTGGCCACAATTATAGTCAGCCAGATTCTTATGTTCTACCTTATATTTCACTGGAAAGAATTTTTGTTTTCTTTCTGAAGAAACCATTTCTCTGCTTTCTGACACAGGGACTGCTCTTTCTAGCCTTTCCATGTTACTTTCAAAAGTGTCGTGAAAAGTGCATTTAATTTAAAGGCCTGTATAACCTCAAGACTGATTATCGGCTGCCAGGGGTTGTTTGTTTGTTTGTCTCTTTGTACTGAATTTGTCTGTGGGGCTGTTGCTGCTGTTTACCATGGCAGGAAGTACAGAATTGTAGACTTTGCTAAAGTTCATCTAGCTCAGCAATTCTTCATCTTTTTGTTTGTTTGTTTCAGATGACAGAGTCTCACTATGTTCAGATCCTCCTGCCTTAGCTTCCTGAGTAACTGGGACTGCAGGTGTGCACCAATGTGCTCAGCTTTTAGGGTGCGCCAGGAATCAATCCGGGCCTACTGTGTGGCCTTGGCACGTACCAGCAAGCACTATAGTGGCTGGGCTGCTAATCCTTGGGATTTGGGGTCCTGCTAATGTGACTACGTTGTAAACTCCCTAAAGGTAGGGACTGCGAACTATATCAAAAATTAAGATTGATTGAGAGAATACGGAATGAATAAATAGGTTGTTATGTGACTAAGTAAGTATAGTAAAATGTTATTGCTAATCTAAGTACAGGGAATGAAATTCTAATTTTTTTTTATTTTTAATTTTTATTTATTTTTTATTTTTCAATTTGCTACAAGGTATGAAATTCTATTTATTTATTTTTTATTTTTATTTATTTATTTATTTTTTAATTTGCTACATGGTGCATGACTTCACTGAAGAGAGTGAGAGGACATGAGAAAGTACCCACTAAGGGGGATAGCCATGCTGCAGTCTTTTCTTTTCCATTCTGTTGGGATTTGGGGCATGCATGCACATTTGCCCTGAGTGTTTCTTGAGCTGGGTCTGGGACTCAAATCACATAGCCATCCATGTGGGATCCACCGCCTTAACCACTACACCACCTGCCAGCTGCATTTATGTGTATATATATATGTATGTATGTATATATATATGTATGTATTCTAATTTCTCTGGGGTAAATATCTGAGAGTAGAATTTCTGAGAAGGTTGTATCTACCTTATGTTATACTACATTTTACCTCTACCAATAATGCTGGGGAGTTCTAATCATGCCACATCCTTGCTAATTTTTGATGTTTTCAGTCTTTTTTTACCCCTCCTTTTCTGTGGATAAATAATACTAGCTCATTGAAGTTTTAATACTTAGCATTTCCCTGATGACTAATGTTAATCATCGTTTTAGGTAATTATTGGCCATTCATTTATCTGGTTTCATCCGTATAACATCTGTTTGAATCTTTTACTCCCTTTCTGAACGAGTTATTTCACTTTATATTACTGACTTGTAGAAGTTCTTTTTTTAATCATTCTTTTTTTAAAAATAATTATTTATTTTATTTTTTATTTATTCATTCATTGATTTTTTAATCTGACCAGAGAGAGACAGAGGGTGAAAGTGAGAGAGAGAGGAAGTGAGAAAGCCAGCCACCAGGTCCAGGACTGGACCCCCGGTCGGCAATGTGGGAGTGTCCAGCGCCTTAACCACCATACCACCTGCTGCTCCCACTGACTTGTAGAAGTTCTTTTTATCTTGGATACTAGTCTCTTGTCAGGTATATGCTTTGCAAATAGATTCTTCCAGTCAGCATCTTATCAGTTTATTATTCATTATTAATTCTTTTTTATTTTTCCAGACGGCACATGTGCTCAAGAGAGAGAGGGAGGGAGGGAACGAGACAAACAAGAGAAAGGAAGCTGCCTGGTCTAGAACTCCGTGTTCAGCCATGTGGGAGTTCAGTGTCTTTACCACCTGCTAGTCCCAGTTTTTTCAGACAAGGTCTTGCTGTGTTGACCCTCCTGCCTCAGCCTCCCAGCCAGGACTCAGATGTGTACTACTACACACAGCTCTTTCAGACAGGGCCTCACCGTGCTGCTGAGGCCAGCCTGAGTTTGTGACCCTCCTGCCTCAGTCTCCTAAGTTGCTGAGGTTTTAGGTGCATACCACCACGCCTGACCTTTAGGTTGGATTGGGAATTGAACCCTGGGCCTCCCATGTGGTCCCAGCCTGCAGAGAACATCTTAGTGGAGTGCACCACTGTGTCTGGGCATGTGTGTGTGTGTGTGTGTGTGTGTATCTTTTTGAATGTTTTCTTACCATTCCTTTTTTTTTAAAGTTTATTTATTTTATATTTTTTAAGTGTATTATTTCATTCATGAGCAACGGAGAGAAAGAGACAACATCCCCAGCGTGGACTTGGTACCGCTGTCCTCAACCTCAGCCAGTCCCGTTTCGTAGACACACATATGCCCAGACTACTCCGGGAGGTCTCCAGACACAAACCGGAAACCCTACTCCCTGGACCGCATCACAGAGCGTTGCGTTCCTGCTGCCTTGCTGTCTGGCCCTCACGTGCACTTTTTATTTCTTCTGTGAGAGAAAGACAGAAAGGCAGAGAGCCAGGCACCCTCAGCAGAGTCTTACCCTGATCGACTCAAGGAGTCTCAGTGGCCCGAAGCCCAGGCTTATGCACACATGCCCAGCATATGCAGGAAGGTCTCAGGATTCGAGCCGAAGACTCCGCCCAGGTGAGCCCAGTAGCATAACTGTGCGCCATCACCCAGCTCCGCAGTTTCTTCAGAAGAGACGAGCCTTTTTTTGATGAAGTCTAATTTACCAATTTTTTAATGGTTGTTTTCCTTTCTTACCTAAAAAATGCTGAGCATATTCCCAAATCACAAAGGTATTTTCCCATGTTTCCTTCTAAAACTCTATGGTTTTTAGCTTCAATATTTGGGTCTCCTATTCATCTTGAATTAATGTAGGTAGAGGTCAAGGTTCACTTTTTTCTCTATGAATATCCAACTTACTGATATTTATTTTCTTTCATTTGTTGTATTGATAAGAATTTTCTTTTCCTATTGGATTGCTTTGGCACCTCTTCAAAAATCAGGTGTGTATGTGTGAGTCTGTCCCTGTGTTCTCCATTCTGTTCCATCGATCCTCAATCAATCTTTACATAATTACCACCATTTCTTGATTACTATAGCTTCACAGAATATTGAAATGAGATAGTGTCAATTCTCTAAGTTTGTTCCGCTTTTACAAGATTGCTTTGAATATTTAAGGTGTCCTGTATTTTTTTTTGTTTCGCTATAGGGCGCGTGCGCTTGCCAGACATAGAGACATAGAGACAGAAAGCGAGAAATCACTCCCCAGGGGGGATGGCCACCCCGCCAATCCCTTCTCCTCCATTCTCCTCTCGGGATCTTGGGCACGTACGCACACGCGCCCAGCGTGAGTTTTAAGCCACCAGGTTTAGGATGTGAACCGCGGTCGACTATGTGGGAGTCCAGCGACATAGTCATTACGCTAACTGCTGGTTCCTCTGTATTTTTTAAAAATAACCTTTTCGATCAGCTTGTTAATGTCAGAGAAAAAGCCTGCTCATTCTGTCATTTCGTCTTACTTTTTTTTTTTTTTAATTTACCAGAGATGCATGCACTTACCAGAGAGACAGAGAGAGAGAAAGTGAGAAAGCCTCCCCTGCAACACACACACACATTCCCATGGGGTATGGTCATGCCTCAATCTTTTCTCCTTCAGTTTTTCCTTCTGTTGGGATTTTGGGCACACACGTGCAAGTTCTGGAACTTGAACTGCATGGCCAGCCTTGTGGGATCCAGCTCGCACGACCACCAGGCCACAGGTTGGCCTCCTGCCTAACTTTTTGAGGTGTCATACTCTATCTTCACTATCCCTGCAAAAACAAGAGTAAAGAAATTACTCTCTTCAAAAGTCGTTTGCAGGGCCCAGCAGATGGTGTAGAGGTTACAGCAGTGGACTCCCACATGGCCTACCACGGTTCGAGTCCCAGACTCTGTGGCTTCAAACTCATGCCGAGTGCATGTATGTCATGCCCAAGATCTTGAGAGGAGAAGGGACTGTGGTATGGCCACCCCTCCTGGTGGGTGACGTCTCACTTTCCCTCTCACTGTCTGTCTCCCTCTCTCTCTAGTGGGCACATGTGCCTTGAAGCAAAAAATCAACCCTTTTAATAACAAAACAAAACAAAAAACAAACAAAACTGGTAGCCAAATAAGGTTTTAGCCAAGGAAGTAAATTTTAAGAAAATAGCGCCTTTGTAGTTTGTTCTCAACACTAGGTTAAAAGGTCCCTCCACTCCGACAAAAAGGTATACAACCCCATTTTAATTTTTTAATGAATACTTTTTCACAAAGACAAATTAAAAAATGTACCTATTATCTACAGAAGGAGTGGGAGAATTGTTTCCTTTGGTCACCAGACAGTTGTTCCCCTGAAGGAGTCACTTAAGAAAGGACACAGAAGCAGGGCCTCCTGGATTTCCTTCCTCCTCTCTTCCTCACGGCCCCACCCTCATCATTAGGATGCTAGCTGGCTTACTGGGCACTCGCTCTGTTCCCCCAACCCTATGCTGAGGGCTGCATTCCTATCTCGCTTAAACCCTCACATCCACCCACATTGTCCTAAAAAAACCTGAGCATATGCAGACAGACAGGGAAATCACACATTTGCAAACAGGGAAATCACACATTAGCGAGGAGAAGGACTTCCCAAGGTCCAGTAGAGAAGCCCGAGCTGGGGCTCAAACTCAAGTCTTTCTTAGTGTGAAGGCTGATATTTTAAGCATCTTCGAAAAAGAACACTTTACTGAACCTAATGTAATGGTATTTCCTTTGTCCATTGTAGAGTGGTTTAAAACCTTTTGTCATTGTGGCCATTTCTGGAGTGAAGTATCAGGTATACCCTGAAATCATCTTCATGTACTCCTCAAAATTCTGCAGTTACGCAGTGCTGAGGACATCTGAAAACCAAAGCTGGTTCAGTTGGGTTTTGCATTACATGTGGTTTTATAGTCAAAGTAATTTAACCTTCCCCTTTTCTCTTCACAGTGGTAACCTATTTTCATAGTGTCTAAGGATTTTTTTATATATACATCATGCGGGTCTCAGTTGAGTCCTAACCTATCTTTATGTATAACTCAAAGTAAAGATTGTCATGCCCCACTGATTTCTATCATCTAGACATGGTGCTGAAATTCCAATTATGATGACTTTTTCTGACTCAGCCATATAAATCCAACCCTACAGTTTCGATCTTTAAATTTCACTATTTACATAGAGAGTTATTAATATATTTTGCATTGGACTATATATAACACTTAGTACTGAACTCTGTCTTGGTAGAAATGGAGCATATGTCTCATTATACTGGCTCCTGGGAATCTAAAGTTTCCTGAAAGAAAAACACACACACACACACACACACACACACACACACTCTAATACGCCTACATAGGTAACTCTAGCATTTTGTGCTTTTTAACTGACTTTCAAATAGGGAATTGAAACCTTACCAGGTGTCTGTATTGATATACAATAACTGCTGCTGAGATCAGAATGATGATCCCTTTACTTGATACAAACAGAGAAGAGTTAAAAGATTCACACCCTGGGATCCTTGAGAAAATGACTTTTTCTGAAGGGAAATGATAGAGGAAGAAAGAAGCGATGACCAAGAGGAAAATATGCTTTGTGTACTATCGCTGGCTGCAAACAGACCATCGATGGCAAGCTGATCGGATGGTGCAAACTACAGGATAGCCCGAATTTAACACGAATACACTGGTTGATAAAAATCTAATATGGCAAATGTAAACTCAAATATGAGACTTTTCTCTTTTCTATCCATTCATTTTGTTAAATGGACACCATATCTGTGAGCTTAGTGGCTGTGATTGGAAGCGTCATGAAAAAAGGTAGAGCATTCTCAGTTTAATTTTGTAAAGATCACACAACGATGGTGGCAGGTGGAGCCACGTGGGGGTGGAGGCAAATTGGTCTCTGTCCCAGATGTCAAAGGCGTGCTGCAGACACCAGGGAAATGTCTCGTGGTTGGGAAAGGGAAGGGAACCCAGCAGGCTGGGCTTTGATACCTAGGGCTTTCATTTTTAATTAAAGAACATAACTCTGGTGAAAAGGCATAATATCGTCCTGTTTTATAGAGGGCTTGGAGGATTGCTTCGTGAAGGAGATAATGATTCGGAAAATGCTTAATGTAGTGCCTAGAACGTGCTGCCCAGCTAATAAAATAGTAAGAGCTGACATTTATTGACGATCATCTCAGTGGCTGGCTGGAACATTTCTGAAGAAGGCACAGTTTCCAGATGAGAAAACTGATTCTTAAAGTGGTTTAATAACCTTTCTAGGCTAGCGAAGCTGGGACGTTCTGATCCTGAAGTAAGCAGCCCGCTGCCAGAGACCAAATATCTAGCCGCAATGCTATATTCTAAGACTCTCCCTCCTTCCTTGAGTGCAGTCAGACTCCTCACTGCCACTTTCCAGTGGAGGCCCATAATAAGCCTTATCTTTTTTTTCTCTCTCTTTTTCTTTTCTTTTCTTTTCTTTCTTTTTTTTTTTTTTAGAGATTTTTGCTATAGGGCACATGTGCTCACTAGACAGAGAGACAGAAAGCAAGAAATCATCCCCCAGGGGGGTGACAATCTACTCTTCTCCCAGGATTTTGGGCATGCATGCACATGTGCCTGGTGTGAGTTTTAAGCCTCTGGTTCAGGACTCAAACTGTAGTCAACTACATGGGAGCCCAGTGACATAACCATTATATCACCTGCTGGTTCCCTGAATAAGCCTTATCTACAACACCTTTAATTTTTTTTTCTAGATAGATTGCCACTCTGGCCTCCAGTGTAAAAAGATATTTCTTTTCCCTTTCATAGACAACATGCTATTATATTTCACAACTTTACCAATCTGAGAGTCTGGAGACTTTTCCTAATGTATGTTCAGAATCTTTCTTACAAATAGCCCAGAAGTATTTGTCATCTTCTAAGCAGGAACATCAAACAGCTGCTCACTGTCACTTATGTAACAGGGTTTTTTTAGACACTAAGAAAGTAATTGCTAATATTTCCTGCCCCTGCCTTGTCTAAGCCAGATCACTCCAACTTCAGCTCCTCCTCCTCTTCCCTCCTCTTTCTCCTCCTTCATATATAAATTGCTTCCACATAGAGCCTATTTCTAAAATTGCTAATTCTCTTACTTCCTCTCTTCCAGACTTTGAGCATCTGGATGGGCCAGGGGTGTCATAAAGACATTGCCATACAGTACTAAAATGGTGGCATCTGGGAAAAACTTTAGACATGGCCACAGAAATATTTTCTATTGTTTTACAAATTATAGGCAAAACATTAAAGAAAATTATGGCTTTCTTAGTTCTCAGAGGGTGTTTTGTCTAAACTAACGCAGGGCAAAAGGTGGTACTTCCCGTCTTGTGTTCCTTGGCTGGGAAGATGCAGTTATTTTGGAAAGACGTTATGCTCTCTAAATTGACATTTGTGTAATTGCACGTATAACATGAGGCCATGCCAGTAGGCTATAGGAATTCAGAGGAAAAAAGAAATCACAATCATTTCAATGAAACAGGTAGGGCTTCCTCAAAGAGGTGCCATTGGTGGCAGGCTTTAAAGAATAAGTAGCACTATGACATAAAGAACTTGGAAAGAAGAGAACTGGTAAACAGAAAAAGCAAAACCAGATGCTGTGATGTGTGCATAAAATCCCAACTACATGAGAGGCTGAGGCAAGAGCCTCATGATTCTGAGACCAGCCTGGACAACGGAGCAAGACCCTGTCTCTTCAAAAATTGAAAGGCAGATGGAGGGGAGGGCAGCCCTACGGCCTAGTGACAAGGGAGCTGGGTCCCATATGGCTAGCTGTGCAGTTCAAGTCCCAGCCCCAATGGATTGACAAATATGCTAGGATGCGTGTATGCCTGCCCAGAATCTGCATAGGAAGAGAAATACAAGAGAAATGATTGCGGTAGGACCGTATCCCATGGAGGGGTTGGGAGGTGCTTTCTCTCTTTTTATCTCCGCTGAGGGCAAGTGCTTTCTGGCAATGGAAAGAAAAAAAAAGAGAGAGAGAGAAAAAAAAAGAGAAAAAGAACATAATCAAAAGCTTAAAGAGTGGCCACGTGATAGTGCAGTGGTAAAATGTAACGCTCTGCAAAGCCGTTACACGTGGGATGGTACGTGGCTCCCTTCAGAGACCTGCCTGAGTATCTAGCACACACTTGCCCATGATCCTGGTCTGACTGAAGGCCGGGAGTAGAGTGCAGCATTAGGGGGTGCCGTCTCTCTTGCTCATGGAAGAAATGAAACAAAACAAAACAAGCTTAAAGAAAGAAAATATCTTGGAGAAGAGGAACTGGTTTCATTCTGTGTCATCAATTTTGATCAGTATGTCAAAAACATTTCCAACACTAGAAGTAGATATTAGGCCTAGATTATTTAAGATGTTTAAGCAAAAGTTGAACTTTCTTTAGAAAAGTAATTCTGGCAATGAAACATAGAATGAATTGATTCATTCCTCATGATAGATTTAGCAACAGGGAGATCAGTTTTGAAGCTGATGCAATTATGATCCCTGGCACCTAAATAAACTAATGCCTTATTGTGTGCATAGGAGAGTCAGAAGTAGAGTTTTACATGAGAACACCAGGGTTCCAAGAAAAGGACTGTGGGTTTAGGAGATGACCGGCAGCTTTGGATCCCAGGCATCCAGCAGGGTGGAGGAAGTGTGTGGAGATGCGTCAGTGAGACGCAGGAAAGAGGCACAACTGCAACCTGAAAACATCAAAGGATGCGTTTTTGTTGGCTGGTTTGAGGATATGAGACTTAAATATGAAAGATCTTCAACTAATTTATGAAAAATGCATACTAGGAAAAAAGTATGCATGGATTTCAGTTATTTTTTACATCATGGTAAATTTGTACCTTTTTTTAGACTTTTGTCATAGAAGTGTGCACTCACCAGAGAGACAGAGAAAAATAAAGTGAGAAATCACGCTCCTCTCAGGGTTTTGGGCATGCATCCACGTGTGCCTGGAGTGGTTTTCAAGCCTTCAGGTCTGGGGTCTTGAACCATGGTAATAGCTATGTGGGATCCAGCACCTTAACCACTGCACCTCCAGTTGGCCTCATATATCTGTACTTGAAGCCAACGTTACACAAAATTTGGAAATTTCTCTCTTTTAAATTTTTTTTTTTTTTTTTTTTTTTTTTTTGCTCATGAACGAAAGCTAATGGATACAGATTAAAAAGGTAAAAGAAATGGGATTCTCGATCTCGAAGGAGCTGAGAAGAGGTGACAAAGTTGCAGACATGGAAAACATAAGAGTGGTGTCTTCGGAGATAATATTGGGTCGTCTGAAAAGTCGTGATGTATTTTTGCGTAGAAAACGACTTTTCCGCCAACCCAACAATTAGGAGAATAGTGACGGTAAGGGAGACACGTGTTTGGTATAGAGTGGGAGGTGGACGGAGAGTATGAGGAAAAAAAAAACGAAAAAAATAGGACAGTTATGAAAGTTCAAGGGCAAATAATTTTTGAAGACTATAAATGATAAATTTATGTTTATAAGAGAAAACCAAATCGGAACCTTTTTATTTGTATCATCTGCAAATAAGTCCCAATAGCGTGTATCTGTTAATTTGTCTGTCATCAAAGAGTGCTTTGCCTAAAAGAAAAGACTGACGAGTGTGTAAAGTGTTTACAATCTTTTGTGAAATTGTAGTTTATCAGCAACATATATCTGTAAGATATTATTACAGATATCAGCTGTATTTTTGGTGCATACGACTATACTTTGAAGCTTCTGTCTGTGACATTACACTGAAATGTATTTGACCAGTGTTTTCTGAAAGAACCGAATAAAGTTTTTGTTGTAAAAAAGTAATAATTAGGCAAAAGTAAAAGAGTCACGTTACGGAGAGGTGGTGTGATCTCACGTTGTCTGACATCAGTTCTCTCAGTCAGATGGATGTGGACTCATCTATGGGAAGTCAGAGGGGCAATGGTCCCTGGTCTTCAAGGCGTGAAAATTTGGCTTCAGCTTCATGGAGAAGCAGCAAAGAAATAAGAAATCAATTGCCGGCAGTAGTGCCTACCCAATGAGAAGAGCAAAAAGCACAAAGAGCAAAAAGCTGGGGAGTGAACGTCTGCTGGATATTCAGTGCAAGGGCAGCAGGACCTCCGACACAACCTTCATTTGCCTTGATGGGAATTTCATCTCTCAGTTGCGGAGTAGTGGACCAGGAAGTTAGTTATCTCTTCTTAATTCCGATCAATAAGAAGGGAAAACCCTGGGAATAATGGGACAATGATTATTTTGCCTGAAAGGGTGCAGTTTAATCAGGTATTAGTAGTTAGCCTGGATACTAGGTAAGTCAAGGTCTGGAAAGTTCCCTGAGCTCAGCACTGCATGAATATGACAAAGTACAAGAGAGAAGCCAAAGTCTATTTTAAAACTGATGAAAAGACACAGCTAAGGATAAGTTTGGGGAGACATAATGGGAAGAGAAATGAAAACTCTTTAAATGAACATTATTTAAGGAAATTGACCATATAGCCTCTATAGATCAATGATGGGGTGGGTACGGGGCACTTGGACTGCATTACTAAAAGTGGGGTGAAGCCCGAAGCAGAACCACACTGTCGGATGGAGCTTTGGCTGCCACGTCCAAGACATTAAATATCATTTTTCTACTGTCTTGGGTTTTTACAATGACCCCTGCTATGATTTGAATGTCCTTGCCAAAACTCAGACTGAGACTTAATTTCCACTGTAGCGTATTAAGAGGTGGGACCTTTAAGAGGTGATTAGTTCAGGAAGGGTTCACCTTTATGAGTGAATTAATACGCTCATCACGGAAGTGGGTTAGTGATCGTAGGAGTGGGCTCTTGATACAAGAAGAGTCGGGCCCACTCTGTCGTGTGCACGCATTTCCACCTTCCACCCTTCTGCTCTGAGACGACCCTCATCAGACACGGGTGCTATGCTCATGGACTTCTCTGCCTCCACAACAGTGAGAGAGATTCTGCAGCATTCTGTCGCAGCAGTAGAAGACAGACTTAGACATCCGCAAAGGCCATGAATGATACAAGTGGCATCCAGTCCTCCTATATCGCAAGTCCCTAACAGTCTATAAATCCACTTTTGTCTGCAGAAGCTCATCGCCCACCTGAATGGGAACTACGGAGCAGGGCATGCTCTGCTCCTTAAGCCAAGAGAGGAGGGCTCTGAGAGATTCCTCGAGAGTCAGCGTGTGAGCCCTGAAGCTCAGAGTAGAGACACATCTCCCCTCTCCAGAAGTCTAAGACAGACCGTCTGGATGCAAGGACCTCTTAGAAGTGCGGCCGCTCTGGGAAGGGAGGGACTGTAGCACCACTGGCTGGAGAGAAAGCACTGCGTCTGGGTTTGACACGTGTGCTTCGCTCACCAGAACACCAGCCTGGAGGTGCAGCGTGCCAGACACCCAGGGCCTCCCCAGGCTTGTCAGTGGCCAGCCTGAAAAAGAACCGTGGTTTAGTCTGGGCTGCTCAAACCTTAGCCTGAGGTGAATTACCCCGAGGGCTTGCTAAACACACATCCTTGGACCATACTCCCTAGAGATTCTGATTTCTTAGGACTGAGCTAAGGCCCAAAATTGTATATTTCAAACAAGTTCCTGGGTGATAATAGTTTTGTCACTTGGCTACGCGTGGAGAAGAATGTTTAGGCGTCATCATCAAGGCCTCTGGGAGGAACATGCAAAGTGCCACACCAAAGAAGGGATCTCTGTGCAATTCATTACGCCTCCAAGGCATCCGCAAACCGCTGAGTCGGCCATTCTCCAGTCCTCCCCAGCCCAACCCGGAAATGGCTCAAAGCAGCAGCTAGTGAGAAAAAGTGGAAGTGCTACGAATAATAAGCTGCGCAGCCAGACTCTGCCCCCAACTCCAGGCTTCCACCATGCGGCCAGACCTGAGCAGAGGAGAGGACAAGCCCTAACCTGGACCTGTATTTAGAAATCTTGTAAACTGAAGTGGACTTGACTGGAGCTGCAGAGGTAGTCATTTTCTTAATCTCCTAGAATAGCCAAAGGGACTATTCTTATTTACCACTTTAGAAAAACTAGAGGTCTGTTTCAAATTTCAAACACAGATAGAAAAAGAAATGGTTTAAAAAGAGTAAATAGGGGCCAGCAGGTGGCGTGGTGGTTAAGGCACTGGACCCTCCCATATGGTTGACCACGGTTCGAGTCCTAGACCTGGTGATTTGCTTTCTCACTTTCTCTCTCTCTCTCTCTCTGTCTCTCTCTGGTCAAATGAAAATAAATGAATGAATAAATAAAGTTAAATAAATAATTCCTATAAAAAAGAATACATTAAAGAATGAAATTTATTGAGCCTAGCTTAATCAGCCCATTACATGTGTCTTGAGAAAGGTATTTTCCAAACTCTCTTCAGGAACAGAAGAATGCGACCAAGGTAATGGGAAGATGGGGCCAGCAGGTGGCATGGAGGTTATGGATCTCACACAGATCTCACACAGATGGTTATGTGGTTCGAGTCCTGGACCCCACAGCTTGAAAAATCACACCGGGTATGTGTGTGTGTAGGTCTAAAATACTGAGAGGAGAATGGAGGAGAAGGGATTGTGGTATGGCCATGCTTCCTGGGATTGCTCTCTCACTTCTCTCTTTCTCTCTCTCTCTGTCTTTCTCTGGTGAAAGCACACACCCTACAGCAGAAATAAATTAATAAATAACAAGGCACTGGAAACCTCCCTAGAGAAACACCCATGCAAAGAAATAAGGAGCTTCCCCTGGAGGAGTTGTAGGAGAAATAATGGCATACTTCTTATACCAAAGAACCTCCCTGTCAACAAAAGGTCAGCCTTCTCTGTGGCTACAGAAGTCACAGTTCGCTTTAGTCAATGGGGTTAAGAGAGGAGTCTGCTTAGACTCTGTATGACAAGACAGAACAATGAAAGCCATAGTATTCGTATCTGTGATAACCATTTGCTTGGAATGTCAAAAAACTTTAAAAACAGTGGAGGGTAGGTTTTGGATACCTTCTGAGAACACACCAGTTTCTACTGGGTTGTCAGAAAAGTCATGCGCACTTTTCTGTTTTTCCATGCGCAGATGCATCATACTCTTCCGGACTCCCAGTGTAACGACATTTTGCAGCACGCAGGTGGGTGTGATGCAAGGTGAGTGCCCAGCCAGGGGGTCTCAGGACCTGCCTGGCTCCCTGTCCTCCATGTCGTCCTTCGTCTTACAACTCAGCTCTCCCTGGGCTCCAGAATGACTCCCAAACACAGCCTAGAAGGGGCTCAGGGTTTTGCTGAGGTCAATATGTAACTTGAGGTTTTAGTCCTGGTTAGACGAAATTTGGTAAATGGACTTTTTTGATCAGGTCTTTCTAACACAAGTGTCAACCTACAAAGAAGGTCAAAATGTAATAAGTGAAATAAAAGTGATTTAAGCCCAGTTCAACTAACTGGAGACGGCAGTTCCCCAGAGATGTGCTCATTGACCTGAAGGCCAAGAAAAGCTGGTTCACATAACAAAGAGAGAGTAAGATGAGGGGAGGTTACAAATTGCTTGTCAAGAGTTGATACTGGTCCATTCAAATAATGCAGGCAAAAGAGTTGATTGAGTCCAGCTTTTTAATTGTTAAAAATAATCATTTAATTTTATATATTATTATTACTTTTTAAATTTTTGCTATAGGGCACGTGTGCTCACCAGAGGGAGACAGAGATAAAGCAAGCTACCAGGTCCGGGACTCAAACCATTGTCGGCTGTGTGGGAGTCCAGTCCTTAGCCACCATACCGCCTGCTGGCCCCCCAAGTCCAGCATTTTAAAATCAGCTAATTACACATGACTTGAGAGAAAGACATTTTTCTTTAATTTTTTTAAATTTTATTTTTTGCCAGAAGGCACATGCACTTGTAAGAGAGAAGCAGAGGGAGAGACGGGGAAGTGAGAAAGCTCCCCCTGCCTCCAGTGGGGGGATAGTGACAACACAATCCTTTCTCCTCTCTCGCGGGGGGTTGGGCACTCACACATGTGCTGGACATGTTTCTCAAGCCGCCAGGTCCAGGGTTCAAACCAGGGAATTGACTATGCGGAATCCAGCTGACTTAACCACCAGGCTCTGGGCTGGCCCAAGAAAGGTATTTTTCAAACTCTTAGCAAGTCAGGGAAAGGCAGTTACGGCACTGGAAACCTCGCTAGAGAAGTGCCCATGCAGGGCAATAGGGAGCTTCGGCCAGGAGGAGACTGAGGAGACAGAGGGCACACTGGGTCCTGAGGACCCGATGGGCTACTTCTTACAGCTGACGACATAAACTCTGGGACGAACGAAGGGCGGGGGTCCCACTCTAAAATCACAGCTTGTGGGGCCGACAGGTGGCTTAGCGTTTAAGGTGCTGAACTCCCATATGGGCGACTGCAGTTCGAGTCCCAAATATGGTGGCTTGCTTTCTCACTTTCTCTTTCTCTCTTTGGTCAAATTAAATAATAATAATAATAATAATAACAACAAATAGAGCTAAATAAGTAATTTAAAAATAAAATCACAGTTTGTTTACTGTCAAGTAAAATCTGGCTTCTGGGCAATAACCCTGGTGACTGTGGGCAGAACCAAAATCTCAGGCTCATGCCTTTAAGATGTACATGGACCTTGAATTCCACCCTGCTCCAAACTGCCTTTCTCTCACACGAGCTGGTCAGAGATGACCCTACACGTGGGGCCTGCGGCTCTGCCCTGTTCTTGCCAAGTCCTCCTGTGCCCCCCCCCAGTCCGGCAGGGCAGAGACGGAGTCACTGACCGCGATGAGGACCGGGAGGAGGAACGGGAGGGCCCACATGCAGTTGAGTGGGAAACTGGAAGGTGACTTGCGCTCAGAGCAGTGAGGGAGGGAGGAGAGTGACAGGCTCTTGTCCCTGCCTCTAAAATGCACGAGCTTGCCTATTCCTCTGGTCTATACCATCGCCTACAAGAACAATGGTTAGTTGTGCCAATCAAAAGTTTGAGCAGAAAGGAGTTGTGCATCTGACTCAAACATCAACACAGGATGATCTGGAATCGAGAAATTCTTCAACCTCCATCTCAGATAGCTTCCGGATGTCCTCAGGGGAACAGAACACTATTAGTGGGTCAAGTGACCACGAGACAGTGATGGTGACAGCCACAGGCCCTCACACTCACTTAGTGAGACAATCAGCTTTTAGACAACATCTTTCCAAGGGCTCTTTACACAACACAAATCTGATCATGTCACCAACCTGCCGGAAACCCTTGAATGGCTTCCCACTGTTCTTGGAAGAAAGACCAAACCTTTAGCAAGGCGCTGAGCAGCTTGGCCCCTGTGAGTGTCGGGGGCGGGCTGGGCCCAACCTTCTGCACATGCTCTTCTCTGGGTCTGGAATGCTTCCCCATGCCCCTCTCTTGGTTAGCTTTTACTCCATGGTGTTCTTTAGATCGAAGCTCAAATAGCCTGTTCTCAGGGAAGCCTTCCCCATGCCTGCGCCCTGCGCTGAGAGGTGCAATCTGCTTCCTACAAGTCTCCATGCTGTCTGTCTGTCTGTCTGTCTTCCTGTCTTTCTTTCTTTTCTTTCTTCCTTGGAGAGGTTTTTGCTACAGGGCTCTTGGGCTTGCCAGAAAGACATAGAGACAGAAAGCGAGAAATCCCCCCGCAGGGGGGATGGCCACGCCGCAATCCTCTCTCCTCCATTCTCCTCTTGGGATCTTGGGCACACATGCACGCGTGCCTGGCGAGAGTTTAAGCCGCTGGGTCCAGGACTTGAACCATGGTCAACTACATGGGAGTCCAGCGACATAGCCATTACACTAACTGCTGGTCCCATCCATGCTTGTCTTTCAAAGTACTAACATCGTTTGTAATTATACACTCACCAGTGCCGTATTCGTTGACTCCTCCCGCCTACCCCCTACGTTTCTGCTCCCGAGTAAGCAGGACCTCCTTTTGTTCACCGTGTTGTCTGCGAGCCTAACTCTGTGCCTGGCTAGTGGCAGGCTCTCAGAGCCTTTGTGTTCTGTGAGTGACAGGTGGTCTGAATTGTGCTTTCCTTCCAGAATTTTGAATTCTGTGAAGAAAGTGTTAACTAGACATGAGAATAAAACTCTTGTGTTTCCTCTGCTTCCATGTGGTGATTTATTTTAAAATACAGAACCCTCTGAGCCTCTACTCTTCCTTCATACGCTATAGAAATCAGTTCATCGGAATAACCCTCTAACTCTACCTGGTATTCTTATTTATTCCCCATTTTCTCTGGAATGAATTTACGTAGTCCTTCTTAAGGTTCATCTCCTTTTGGAAATTCACATAGAGAACATTTATTTTAGGTTAATTCAGTTGAGATTTTATTTAAAGGCACCCTAAGTTACAGACACTGGCAGGTAAATGTTTATGTAAAGATAATATAAATACACCCTCTGTATGTGTGCCTATCAATCCATCTAAAAATAAGTGTTTTCATGACTTGAAATAGAAAAAAAATTGGATTTAGGCAAGGAAATCATTACAGTGTTGAAGTTTCCACACCCACACTCTTACCCTCTCCAGCTAAATTCTGTAGGATTTGGTGAAATAAGCAGGCAGTCGTGATTTCCTGACGGCTGACTGAGGGACAGGTACTTCCCCTCTAATGAAATCCTCAAAAAGTGATTCACAATGCTAGAGGCTGTGTTCTCCACAGCTCCGTCTCTGCTTATTCCTAATCCAAATTCTGAGCAAAGCACAGATCTAGATCCAACCCTTAGATCTCTGTGTGGGACTGGAAAAAATGTATATATTACAAATGTAAATAAATATATAAATGCATTTATTTTATACAGATATATATAATATATAAATGTATTTATTTTATACAGATATAAAAATTTTATATAGATATTTCAATTTATTTATATAAATGTATTTTATATATATACATATATGTATATATTTCAATTTCTTTTTTTTTTTGGAGAGGTTTTTGCTATGGGGCACATGAACTCGCCAGAGAGACAGAGAGATAGAAAGAGAGAAATCACCCCACAGGGGGAATGGCCACGCCACAATCCCTTCTCCTCCATTACTCCTCTCGGGATCTTGGGCACATACACACGTGTGCCCAGCGTGAGTTTAGGCCATTGGGTCCGGGACTTGAACCACAGTCGGCTACATGGGAGTTCAGCGACATAGCCATTACGCTAACTGCTGGTCCCTATATTCCAACTTCTCACCCTTTCTGCTGTCCTGTGCAGTAGAACTGACAGACACTGGGCAGAAGCGTTTGTTTTGAGGCAGGAGAAAGCTAGCAAATGGAAGCGGGTAAGGGGGCTGGAACATCTGCTCATGTGGCTAGATATAATAATAATAATAATAATAAAAACTGATCACAGCAGTATAGGCAGGAGTTTCGTAGAGGATGGCCAGCTGATTAAGCCATGTTTGACACAGCCAAGGAGCTGATCAGTGGGCCCAGCCACATCTGATAGAACCAATGAGATGAGAACGACCAGTGGGTCTAGCCAGCGATCAGCCGACACAACCTAGATTTAAAAATCATGAACCTCTCAGAATTTAACTGCCAAGGTCTCTTGAGCCACTCTTTCTCTGTCCACTCGGGCCCACCAGATAGTGAAGACTTCCTAATCTTGGTCAAATGACCTTATGTACATTTTCTTTTGAAAAATTTGCCAAAGGGTGCATGCACTTACCGGGAAGAAAGAGAGTGAGAGACAGAGAGAGAAAAAGTGAGAAAGTACACCCCAGCCCCATGGAGGATGGCCATGCTGCAATCCTCTCTTCTGTTTCTCCTCTCAGGCATGCATGCACAGGCACTGGGCATGCCTCTGAAGGCTGGGATTTGAATTGCACAGTTCCCATGTGGAACGAGCCACCTTAACCACCACACCACTGGCTGGCCATAAACTGTTCTTTTACTGTTCTTCCCCAAGTGAATTTCAGCCCTAATGGCAACACTGTTAACATCATTCTTGAGTCACCAGTTTTGTAGTGTCTTGCATCTCAGTTGTCCCTCTTCCTGAAGTTAACCCGTTTCTCCAACAGGTTACTAAGCTCCTCAGTCACTATATTTTATAATAGTCAAGAGTAAGCTACACTCAACAGATGCTCAGCTGAAGAGCCTTTGCTTTGCATGTCTTGAGGTAGGGAGACAATTCTCTGCGAGAGGCATCTCTGAGGGCTATAAGTGCATAGTAGCCCGAATTAGTCAGTACTGACAGAATGAACACGGTCTGAGGCATGGCAGCATTTTTGTGCTGTTCATTGAACTTGATTCATTTCAGCGAATGTTTCTTGAGCTCCTACAGTGTGGCAGTCGGTACCTGAGAAGAAAATAAAGATCTCACTTTCCCTGGGGCTCACAGTCTCATGGGAGAAACACACAGAAAACCATAAACACCAGAAGTAAGAAAATTAGCAGATGGGAAACTTTATAGGTGCAAAAGAGGAGCATAGGATGAATGTTTGGTAAAGTTAAACCCTTGCCCTGGATCTTGTCTAGTTCTGTTATATGGATAGGATGGAGAAACTGAGACGAAAAGATTTTATTTTCAAAAATTAAAGTCAACCTGGGGTAGGTCTTCAGAAGTCAGGTCAGGATTTAAGCCACTCATTATCTGTAGAACTCAGAAAAGATCAGGAACAGGCCCACCTGAAATTAGTTGGCTGTCACTGGGGCAATCAGGCAGGGAAGTACTGAATGGTAATGGGAAGCAATTGCAGCTGTGGTGCAGTGTTAACTTTGTGATCATGTTTATTAAAAGCAATGTGATTCTGGGCCAGCAGGTGGCATAGTGATTATGGCACTGGACTCCCACATGGTCAATCCCAGTTCAAGTCCTGGACTCGGCGGCTTGAATATCACACGAGGTATGTGTGCGTGTGTGTGTGCACACCCAAAATCCCAGGAAGAGAATGAAGGAGATGGGGTTACTGTGTGGCCATCTTCCCTTGGGGAGGAGGGATCTCTCACTTTTCCTCCCACCATCTCTGTTTCTGTGGTGAGTGCACATACCCTATGGAAAATCTTTTAAAAAAAAGTATGATTCTTTTTACTTTAGTAATAATAATTTAGAATACTTTTGAGTGCCAACTGTGAATCAGACTTTTCTTACACTGTCACAGTTCATGTTTATAACCATACATGAGACATGGGCTATTACAATTTCTTTTTAGCAGATAGCGAATTATAGAGACTAAGACTTTTTTTAAGAATTATTTATTGTATTTTATGTATGATTATTATTTTTTTAATTTGAAGAGAGAGAGAGAGAGAAAGGGAAATGAGAAAGCAAGCACCTAGGTTTAGGACTCAAACTGTGGTTGACCATGTGGGAGTCCAGCACCCTAACTACCGTGCCACCTGGGCTTAATACAAATTGCCTAAAGTAACAAATGGTTACTGATGGGTGGTGATTTGGAGAAGCAACAGGACTCGGAATCATTCTCTCAACCACCACCCTCTTCAGCCTGAGCCAATAAGTCACTGGGAGCCAGCCAATGAGAAGGTTTAAGTGCTGAGTCTACCTACATGAAGTGATGAATAACAGGAAGTCCCAGGACTGAATGCAAGGAAAACAGTGCTATTGTTTCCCACATGCAGAAAAGGACGTAGGAGAAAGAAATATCCCTAAACAAGGGTATTGAGTATAGCAAAACCAAAGTCATAAAGCAAATTTGAGACTGTTCATGCATTCATTTCTCTTGTTCAGATACATCCAGGTCTGACACTGATTGACAGGAATCTTAGTGACTGTGGCTTTACCTAGCTACTTGTCTTAATTTGTTTCAATGAGTGTAATTTAAACCTCAACACTAAAGCTGTGATTCACTCAAAACACCCTTTGGAATTTCTCAAGACACTTTCTTTTTAAAAAATATAGTATATGTTTTCATCTTTATTGGACTTTCTAATCTTCCTGTATGTTCCATTCTCCTAGTGATCTCTCTCCCTAGTAAGGGAGAAGTACCCCTGACCCTCCATGTGGCACATTCGTGCTGCAGTCCTTTGTCTTTCTCTCCATCCTGTCAGGATGTGGAGCACATGTGCCAGTGTGGTTTTCAAGCTACCTAGGCAGGGATTTGAACTCTAGTTGACCACATGGGATCAGCTTACGTTAAAGCTAGGCTGGGGCCAGCCCGAGTGGTCTTTTTTATATGAGATTATCTTAGTCCATCCATTTGTTTTTGGACAGCTGGGCTGCCCTCCCATTGCTGATTGGTCAGAGATCATCTGGAAGTTGTATGGAACATCCCACTGGCCATCGCCGAGCGGGATTCTGCTGGGATGTCTAGAAAAATGCATGCCCGGTTTCAGAAAGCACATCAGTTTAACTTACCAAGAACATTCCCTAGTGGTCATCTTTTTCTTTTTAAAGTAAAATTAGAGCATGTGAGTTCACTGGAGAGAGAGAATATGAGAGAAAGGGAAAGCAAGACATAGCCCCTAGCGGGGATGGCCATGCTTCAATCTCTCCATTCTCTGCGGATTTGGGGTATGCACATGCACCTGGTGTGAGATTCCAGCCCCTGGGACAGGACTCAAATGACAGTCACCCATGTGAGATCCAGGCACCGTAACCACCATGCTGGTCCCCTGTGGTTTTCTTAATCAAACGACAGCTCCTGCAAATCTGAGCTGACACACTTCCAGTGATACCACATGTGGGTGCACGCTAGCTGAGACCAAACGATGACCTTGTTGTTTTCTTTACATTTCAGTACAAAGCTCCAAAAATCCTTCTTTAATTCACTTCACCCACTCGGCATCTCTGCATCCAGCTTGGTAAACATCGTCCTCATTTCCTGTGTGTGCGATTTGAGTATCTTCCAGAAGATACCTTGAGGACTGGAATTCTGTCCTCTGCAGTCTTCCTATTTCAGCTTTCTCACTACACCTCTGTACTTACATGCTCACGGAAACCTGCTGAGTGAAGTGAACAGAGCCTCACCCTTGAACTGACAACCGCACACCTCGATGGTTTTCTGTACTATGAAAGCAGATGCACTTCTCAAGGCCCTGCTAGCTTCAAAGCACTACAGTCTTCACTCCTCTCAGGTGTCCCGAGAACAGAGCACTCTCAGGGCTCAGGGAGCACCAGGGAGAGAAATCACTTTCTATTATTTTCCTAAGAGGGCGCTATTGATTATTTGGTCTCTCATAAAATAGAGGTTGTAAGGCAGCTCCCTGCTAGAGTTCATTCACTTGTATTTATGCTAAGTGAAAACTGTCCAAGAATGTTCATTTAGAATCTAGAAATATGTATTAGATATAGATGTTTCAGTGTCAGAAAATTAGATCCAAAGGAAAATCATTCATTATATAATATGGGAAAAGAACAACTCTAAAGACAAAAGTCGACTGTATTTGAATGAATTACCCACTTATGTTGGGCTCTGTCTCCCCATTCTTCATTAAGAATTTATCAATTTCTTAGAAGGAAAACCTACTATACAGTGACTCCATATCAATATTTAATGGAATAGAGCCTGGAGCACTGGATTGACTTTCTTATTGTGAAAATAGGAAAGAAAATTAAGACTCTGCCCTATTTTCTAATGGTGAGACACTCAGATAAATTACAGTTTTGTTGTTCTTTACATCCTGGGAGTGATAATGATCAGGTTCTTTGTGTTCATTGATATGTTCTTGCTAGATTCATTTTGTTAGACTTAACTGCAGCATTTAATGTTATTGATTAGTCTGGAAGAGACCAGGATGCCCTAGCAACTTCCACGGTTATGTGACTTGGCTCTACTTTGTCAACAAAAGTGGCTTTTTGGCCTTCTCCATTGGGCTCCTGAAATCACTACTCCCCCCGCCCCCCTTCTTTGAGGATGATCTTTCTTGTGATAATATGTATAGCAATATGTGTGCATATTAAATAGCAAAATCACAACAGATTGTTCACTTTCCTGTTTACATGCAGTGCATTCCAGGAAAGCTTCATGTCTTCCTACAATTGACAGCCCTCTTATTCTCCTCTGCTGCGTACCTGTCTACTTCCCATGGTAAAATGTGCTGATTCTGTCTGTGCTATAGGCTTACCCTGATAGAACAAGTTCACCGGAGACACAGGACAGGATACTTGTAAAATAAGAGCAGTACAGTGATAGAGCTTACCCAGTATGGGGTGTTGTATGTCAACAGAGGTATAGGATTCAGTCTAGGCCATGTCGTACTGCCTTGGCTGGCCAGTGAGGGGAGTAGGGCCTGTCTTTGTTGCTGTTGGCTTTCCTTCTGGGATACCTGACAGCACAGAAATGAGAAAGCTGTTGTCGTCAGGTGATCACACCTCACGTGTCATCACTTAGTCACAGAATTTGACTACAAATGATTCTAGGTCAATTCCGTGTTATAAAGGTCTCCAAGATTTCCTCCTCCAAAACATCCTCTCCAAGTATTCCCTCAGAGCTCGTCTCCCACACTTCCCCATGAACCAAGTTTGCATCTGGCAAGTGAGACTTACCCGTGGACGGGAATGTGACTGAAATGATGAAGTTAAGTGCCTGGGAAAGTACATTGGTGACAAACCAATTAGACCTTTAGGCACCTTTGGGGAAGCCATCTCTGAAAAAGCAACTCTCAGCCCTGGGTTCCTCCAATGATACTAGTTCTACTGAAGCCAAATTACAGCCCTTGTTCTCATGTCTTTCAACCATGGCATTTCCTATTGCTTTGAGCCAGTATATTCTGGATCGTGCATTACCATGGCCATCTGAATGAACTGGGGCCAAGAAATGATCTCTTCACAGCAGGACAGCTCACCACAGAAAGCACACGAGATACCCCCACTTCTCATCTGTGGACAGACTCTCTTGCCCAGATTTCTGTGGTGAGTGGGTTTGAAGTCCGTGGGCCAGCTGCAGAATGAAGAACTCTCGTTAGTCATCCCTAGAGAAATACATTGTTTATCCAAGCAAAGCATATATGCTTCCAACTGCATCATAATAGGAGATTTTATGTAATTATATGTGTGTGTGTGTGTAAAATTGGAGGTTACATATACACACACATACATGATTAGTAATATATATATCAATAAAATTATTGATTATGTATATAAGTATAATATGACTCTTCCTTGAGTCTAGAATAACAATGTATTTAAGAGGTACTCTTGAGTACAAGAAATGTCTGCTCATCTTTCTTCTTTAGACTTCATTGTTCTCCTTGAGACTTTCTCAGCTTCTGCATCTGGGTGGGCTGAAGTTCAGCCGCAGCGTTATGGGACTCAGGGCTGGCCACTAGGATCATCCCAGCTCCCTGGGTTTGGGTAGAGATGGGCGTATGATCTCAGAGACAGACTCAGTTCTGGAACGTGAGGGGAACTGCTGGGGCAATCGCTCTCCAGCTGCTGGTCACTGTCACAACAGCTGGAGTAGAGTAGCTGAGAAGAACCAGGCAGACAGAGATGGCAGCAGAGCTGAGACTGGCCAGGACCAGTGCTCCCATGGCGTAGAATATGGAGTTGGGCGAATTTATAAATAGTGGTATTTGTTTAGTGTAGTTTAAATTGATATTCCTCTGAAAACGTAGTAGAACCAAACCGCACATGGTTCTCTTAGTCTGCTAGGTCAAGGGCACGCTGCACACGCAGTGTTACCGTGTCAACAGAGCGTCTGACAGCGCTTCTTGGGAAATCCGTGCGGATAACGTGCAGAAATGTAAAATGGATGCTAGTGTGGTCAGGCGACTTCATCAATAATTGAAGAGGCATGTCCCAGAATGCTAATTCCATGTCAACCTGAAGGAAATTTTATCGTGGTGTGCCTCAGGGTCCTTCCCTGGCCCTGTCCTTTTTGACATATTTATCAAAGGTCGGGCTGAGCACACGGATGGCATTCCTATCAAATACTACAGATGACAAGATGATTGGAGGACAAGCTGGTATGTTGGACAACAGCAGCTACTTTTAAAAACTCTCCCTAAGTGAGAGCATCAGAATGGAATTTTAAGGACAAACATAAAAATGTTTGACTTCGACCCCCAAATTAATTATGCAAATAACAGAGTAACACTGAACATTTAGTTAAATGTAATTTCAAAACGGATCAGCAATGTGATACAGCCGGCTAAATAAATAAATAAAGAGAGCTACATTGGAGTGCATAAATAGGACAAGGGGTGACAGAGGCAGGTGTCATACTGGACAGATCACGGGGTTAGACTGATAGGCACAGGACTTAGGGCCAAAGGAACTAAAATGTCCAAGTATTTCTGTCCGAATAGCTCGTGGCCCAGCCCCATTGTGCCAAATCACATTGCAGAGAGTTTAAAAATGACAGCGGAACTACTCACAGCCCTTGCTCTGTTCCCGTGTGCTATTTGAAGATTCTGTTTCCCCCTTTCCACCAAGGGAGGGCTTTTCTTTTTTCCTTTTTTTTTTTTTTCTGACAAAGAAGTTAAGGTAAGCTATCAAATAAAGGAGAGAGTGGAAAAGAAGACAAAGGAAAGGAAGAGATGGAAAAGCCAGTGGCACATGTCAAGAAAGAGTTCAGGGGTATTTAAAGTCAGAGAGGCTCTGGAGTACTTTTGAGGTATGAGAAAATAGGAGAAAGAAACAGAAGATTTCGTTTAGAGTATGGTGATTACTCAAGTATAAACTGAAGTGTTCTCTGTGTTATCGCGACTTCTCAGATATTTTCTTTGCAGCTAGATTCTCTCCCCACCCTCATTCCTTCTCCCCAACAGGCTGATAAAAATCTAATAGAAAAAAACCACCACATTTCTAGCTAAGAGGATATGTGGCTTTATAACCATGAAATGATTTGGTCTGGAACTAGATAAGGGTAGTGGTTTTTTGAGTATGACTAGGGGAATATAGTACTAGAACTCTGGGTCAATGAAACCAGATAATAAATAAAATTTGGAAGGAAAAGAACAAAATTGCCATTGTTTGTAGGTTATATAATAATGTACACAAAAGCACAAGGGAATCAAGGAACTGTTAAAAGTAGTAAGAGAGTTCAAGGTCAGTAAGGTTGAGAAACAGAATATCATTAAACAAAGACAAATAGTATTTTTTATACTAGCAATAATCACTTAGAAACTGCAATATAAAAATACAAGACTACTTACAAGGACCAGCAGGTGGCGTGGCGGTTAAGGCTCTGGACACTCCCACATGGCTGACCATGGCTTGAGTCCCAGACCTGGTGGCTTGCTTTCTCTCTCTGTGTGTGTGTGTGTGCATGTGTGGTCAAATTAAAATAAGTGAATGAATAAATAAATTAAATTAAATAAATAATTCTTTCAAAAATAAAACATCACTTACAATAGCAAAGAAGCTATCAACTATCTAGGTATTGACCTAATAAATTTCTTTAGAGAGAAAGTTTTGAAATTCTATTTAAAGAAAATAGAATATTTGAACAAATGGAAAGTTATATTACATAGATGAATGTGATTACAAATTTAAGATATAGACTTCTGCAATTAATCTATAAACGCAATGCAATTTCAATAGAAACTCCAACAGAATATTTTTTGGGAAGTGGATAAACTGATTCTGAGATTAATATGAAACAACAAAGTCCCATAAACAACTAAGAGAATGTTGAAAAATAAGAACAAATGTAGAAATTGTCTTAGAAGACATGAAGAAATAATAAAGACATTAAGAAAAACTGTAATAGTTTAAAAAATATGCTTTTGGCAAAAAAAAATAATAATAGCTATAAAATAGAGTTTTATAGTTATACGGGGTTGCAGAAACTTTGGGATCTCAGGGCAGTAAAGAATGTCTTAAAATAGACTTCCCAAGACATCAGCCATAACGAGAATAAGGACTGAGTCTGACTATCTTAAAATAATTCAAGTTTTCTATTGAACAAGGGACACTAGACACAACATTAATAAATTACTGATAGACTAGGAGATCTTCAGATTTA
>NW_006159626.1:1341655-1366417 GCF_000334495.1 Tupaia belangeri chinensis
ATAGACTAGGAGATCTTCAGATTTATAACAGACAAAACATTAGTTTCTAGAATAAGGAATTCTCAAAAATCTACAAGGAAAAGATGGAAGCACAGCAGAAAAATGGGCAAAACGTATGAATAGGCAATTTTTTGAAAACCTACTGATGAAAACTATTTGAAGAGGTACAGAGTCTCACTAATAATCAGACAAATGCCAATAAAGATTATCAGGAGATATCACTCGATACCATTCGATGCCGATTTCAAGCATTAAATCTGTTTTTGTCTGTTGTCCTGCTGCTGAGAATTGGATCCTACACTGTAATTTACAGAGAATAGAGGTTTATTTAGCTCAAAGATCAAAGGGCCACATCTCCTGAGAGTCTATTGGTGAGGACTTTGTAGGCTACTGAGGCATCACATGGTGAGACAGAGTGAGGTCCTATCAGGGCCTGTGTCTCCATGTCTCTCCCCTTTATAAAGCCACCAGTATTCAGCCATTGGGGCCCATCTGGATGACCTTATCTAATCCTATCAGCTCCCAGAATCTCACAGTGCAACATCATTGCTGTATTAAGCCCATTACAACCAAATTTCAGTTTATGAATCGAGGGAAACATCAAACCATATCACCTGCTGGCAAGAATATAGGGAAGTAGGAACCCTCCTGCAAGCAAAATAGGACCATAATCCACTCTGGATGGCAATTTTGCAGGATTCAGTGATACTGAGTTTGCCCCGCTGACCTGGGAACTCTGCTCCTGGCACAGTCTGTACAGGGCAACACACAGGGACGTACGTCAGAGGGTTGCTTCTGGTGCTGTGAGCTGGAGGCAATGCAGGGGACCCTCATGAGGGGGACAGGAAAGTAGGCTAGTACCTGCCTAGGGTTGAAAAATACGTGGTGGTCAAAAGAAATGAATGAGATTTTCGTATAGTAACGTGGCTGGATCTCAAAGACATACTCGTAGGTGAAATAAATGAAATTTTCAGCACAATAACAATTGTATGGATTTCTTTTTTCTTTTTTTAAATTTGCCAAAGAGTGTGTGCACTCACCAGTGAGAGACAGAGTGAGAAAAAGAGAAAGAGAAGGCTAGAAAGTCCCCTTCCTGAGCCATGGTGATGCCACAATCCCTCCTCCTTGGTTTCTCCCTCCTTTCAGGATTCTGGGCATGCATGCACAAGCTCTTGACATGTTTTTTCAAGCCACCAGGTCTGGGACTTGAACCACACTGTTGGCTATGTGGGATCCAGCTGTCTTAGCCATCAAGCCATGGGTTGGTCCCAACCGTGTAAATTTCTAAAGGAATTTCATACACATGAAACACATTGTACAGATATGACTATATGCTTATAAACAAATATCAAGAAGGTAAGTTGGAAGAATTACCACTGAAAACATATCACCAGAGACTTGTGAGAGGAATGGGAATAAGGTCAGAGTGGGAATAAAAAAAATAATAAATTAAAGGAGAGAGCGCGTATGTGCTAATTAAGTGTTATGAACTAAAGAGCATAACTGCACAGTTTTGTATGGGTCAAGAGTAGAAAAAAAAGAACAGGGCCAACGGGGCGATGAAAAAGCGTGAATTCTTACAGGATACCAGGCCCTGTCACGGGGCACTAAGATGCTGTGCTCTACAGGTTGAGACACCTGGGAGCTGGGGGTGGATGCTCAGTCCAACCCAGAGGCTGGGCCCAGGGATGTGTACCGCCCAGAGACATGGGAGGCCAAGCCAGGAGGGGTTCAGGCTCTACACCAGGCTGGGCAATATGGTGGGACCCTGTCGGAAAGAGAACCGGACACAGTGGCACACACCGAGGAGCCCGGCTGGGAGGCTAAGGCAGGAGGACTGACATGGTGAGACCCCATCTTACAAAAAAAGAGACAAACAAGACATCAACCTAGAATCTCCTTCTTCCTAGAACATTTAAGTGAGCTTCATTCTCTAGATTTCAGCAAAGAGGTGCTTTGAAGTGGTCCACAAGAAGAAGTACCCTTTTACTCCTGGGTCCTAAGGTGATTAATGTGGTTGGATCCCACATGGCCATCCACAGGATTCAAGACTCAGGCCCATGGGCTTGAAAAACATGCTAGTCACATGTGTGCATGCCCAAAATGCTAGAAGGAGGCAGAAAAGTAGACGAGATTATGACATGGCCATTCCTCATGAGGAGTGCTTTCTTGCTTTCTCTCTCTGTCTCTTTGCAGCGAATTCATGTGTTCTCTGGCAAAATAAAATAAATAAATAAATCTAAGTCAGAATCTTTGAAAGTAGAAGCCCTATTATAAGAATTCTTTAAAAGGGGACCAGCAGTTAGCGTAATGGCTATGTCGCTGGACTCCCACATAGTCGACCGTGGTTCGAGTCCTGGACCCAGTGGCTTAAATTCACGCTGGGTGTGTGTGCATGCGTGCCCAAGACCCCGAGAGGAGAATGGAGGAGAAGGTGGTCCCCCTGGAGTGCTTTTCAAGCTATCAGAGCCAAGATTTAAACCACGACTGGCCATGTGCGATACAGCTCTCTTAACTACTAAGCTATAGGGTTGGCCCTATGATTATACCTCAAAAAATATAAATTCTAAGGACCAGCAGATGGAGTAAGGTTAAGGGTGCTGGACTCCCACACGGCCAACCGTGATTTGAGTCCTGGACTTGGCGGCTTACCTTCTCATTTCCCTCTCTCTCTCTTTCTCTCACTCACCTGCTTGCTCTCTCTCTTCCTCTCTAGTAAAATTTAAATAAATTAATTAAGTAAGTAATTATTTTTTAAAAAACGTTTTCTAAACGGTGATTAGAAATATTCTTGATCAGACAGTGATGATGCCAGCACAGCTTTCTGAATGCACATGAACAACCGACTTCAGCTTTTTTACCTTCATTGACTTCTTACTGGAGAAAAGGAGACACAGAGTGCGGCATCCCCAACAGGGCCCTCACGCCACGATCCCCTCCAGCCTCAGCCAGCCAGGCTCCTGAATGTATGCGTGGGCACAGCGACGTGCTCGGGAGACTGCCAGCCAAGGACCTGGGACCTTCCCACGTGGCCTCAGCATCGCACCACCACTGCACCACCGCAGCTGACCCCTGTGCATCTACAAGGATCGATTTCATGGTATATATCGCAATTGCACCTCAAAACCAAGCAAAGCGGGGCCAGCAGGCAGAGTGGTGGTCGACAGTGCTGGACTCCCACATGGATGACTGCGGTTTGAGTCCCGAATCTGGTGACTTGCTTCTCACTTTCCCTTTCTGTCCCTCTGTCTCTTACTCTGTCCCTCTCTGGTCAAATTAAATATATATAAATATATGTATACACACACACACACACATATATATTTATACATGTATGTGTATATATATGCATATAAATGTATGTGTGTGTGTGTATATATTTTTTTAATTTTTTTAAAAACGGTAAGACAGAACAAGACCTCAGCTTTCTCAGTGCTATGGTCTCAGTGCTGTGACCTCCATCCCTAAACCTCACACTACCATTTGATCCCCGATGTGCCAGTGTTGAGAGGTAAAGCCATAGTTTGGTGCCTAGGAGGTGTCAATCCTTCAGGAGTAATTAATGCTGATCCAGGGACACAACGAGTCCGCACTGATTAATTCCCTGGGAAACAGGTTGATATAAAGGCAAGGTGGCTGCCTGGAGGTCTCTTTCTTTGCTCCTTGTCTCCGTCATGCTGAGCCCTAGCACCAAGAGCCGCCACATGGCAGCCTCATGCCTTCCGACTTCCTGGCCACCAGAATAATCAACCAAATAAACCTCTACGCTTTAGACATCACCCAGTCGCAGATATTCTATTCTACAACACAGACTAAGACCCCAGGGGACTCCAATGCATGGCCCAAGCTAAGAACTACTGTGTCTCCCAGCCCTGGGTGGCATTGGAAATCATGAAGGTGCTTTAAGGAATACTAAAGCCTAGTCATAACACCCAGAGCGTCTGCAGCTGTCGTTGGTCTAGGTTATTATTTGGACACCAGGACCTTCAAAGCCTTCCAGACCACTGGAATGCACAGCTCGGGGTCAGACCGCTGGTGCGCAGCCCCGAGCCTCCACATGTGCTCCTCACAGAGCTGCGTTGGCATGTCTGGGAGTCCACCCGACACCCGGACCTACTGAATCAGAAGCCCTGGTGATGGGCCCAGGGGTCTGTGACTCAGTGAGCCCTCCAAACGCTTCTGGTGCACACTGCAGTCTGAAAACTGCCGCTCTAGCATGCAAGGAAGTTACACTGCACCCAGTCGCTGTCTCTGAACAGCCTCCTGTGAATACCTGTGGAGGTCCTGCCCCATGTGGAGAGAACTTTTCTTACGTAGCACTGACTGGGGTATCGAGGTGTGTGGGCCCAACGCCAGGGCCAGATCAGGACTGCGAGATGGCCAGGTTCTTGTCTCATGCTCATGAAGACAAACGAAGTAGCAGGAAACCAAAGTTTATTGAAAGAGAGGAAAGCTCCTGGGCAGGGTGGGGTCCTGAAATGAAAGTTCCCAAAGAGGAGATGAGGCAAGGGTTTTTTGTTTTAGTTCTTGTTCTTGTTTTTAGGTTTTTGTCACAAGGTGTGTGCCTTTGCCAGAGTGAGACAGAGAGAGGGAACGTGCCCTCGGGGGATAGCCACACTAAAATCTCCTCTCTTCCATTCTTTCCCTGGGATTTCGGGCGTGCATGTACATGTGCCCAGGATGATTTTCAAGCCACCAGCTCTGGAACTTGAACCACAATCAGCCAGCCATAGGGCAGTCCAGCACCTTAGCCACCATGACACCTGCTGGCCCGAGGCGAGGGTATTTTATACCCACAAGGACGGGCTTGTGAGTGCATTTCCCTCGTAGCAGGAGTTACACAATGCCGTCTTGGTCAGATGCTCTCGTTTTGCAGGTGCAAGTCTGTATGCCGTGTTCTTCTCAAACGATAGCTCGCATGAGTTAAGGCTCAAGGTCTGTGGCCTTGTGTCTCTGGACCCAAAAGTCTGCACTCTCTGGAATGTAGCAGGGCTACGGGAAATGGTAGTTTCAGCTCTGGCTGCAAGCAGTTCTTTGTGTAAGCAAGCAGTGAGCAGCAGTTTACAGTGCATGACTTCTGGAGCAAGTTTGACTAAAGGTTCCCCATCTTGTAAGTAACTCCATCTCACTGCCTGCACCCTACCGGTGTATGTGGGCCTGTCTCCCACCTCACACCAGGCAAGACTGTGCAGTGGAGCGTCTAGAGGGTAGGCGAGGGACCCAGTGGGACCCACGAGGGCGTGGAAACTGCAGGATGTTATATGTTTCTCCTGTCTATTAAGTGCTCATTCTAGTTCTCCGAATCCTTGAAGTTAGGACTTTAGAATGATCTATGTGATCAGCTATTCCTTTACTCCCTGCATTTTCGAACTCAAATGCATTTTGTAACCTCAAATCTTTCTTTAACCTTAGCCTTTTGAGCCAGTGATTGTTATTCTTATTTGGTTCTGATTAATTAATGATTATTTTGCAGGTGTTTTGCAGCCAGTGGGAATGTTATTAAAATGTCTGTAACATTTTAGAGAGTGTATTGTTTCCAAATTTGCCTTCTGGGCCAACTCATGGCCTGGTATTTAAGGAGGCTGGATCCCAGATGGCCAATTGCATGGTTCGAGCCCTAGACACGGAGGCTTGACAAACATGCCCAGCACCAGTCCATGAGTGCCCAAAATCCCAAAAGGAGGAAGGAGAGGGGTTGTGGTGGCCCTTCCCCATGAAGGGGCCTTTACAACATTCTGTCTGTATTTCTCTGTATGTCTTCTGGCCAGTACATGTGCCCACTGACAAATTGAAAAAAAAGAAAAGTTGCTTTTTAAACGTTTGCAGTGAAAAACCTAGCTTCAAATCCATAGTGAAGGTTTTTAGATCATTTTTTTTCCTGTATACCAGCCCAAAGGTGTAATCTTTCTTTAACCTTAGCCTTTTGAGCCAGTGATTGTTATTCTTATTTGGTTCTGATTAATTAATGATTATTTTGCAGGTGTTTTGCAGCCAGTGGGAATGTTATTAAAATGTCTGTAACATTTTAGAGAGTGTATTGTTTCCAAATTTGCCTTCTGGGCCAACTCATGGCCTGGTATTTAAGGAGGCTGGATCCCAGATGGCCAATTGCATGGTTCGAGCCCTAGACACGGAGGCTTGACAAACATGCCCAGCACCAGTCCATGAGTGCCCAAAATCCCAAAAGGAGGAAGGAGAGGGGTTGTGGTGGCCCTTCCCCATGAAGGGCCCTTTACAACATTCTGTCTGTATTTCTCTGTATGTCTTCCGGCCAGTACATGTGCCCACTGACAAATTGAAAAAAAAGAAAAGTTGCTTTTTAAACGTTTGCAGTGAAAAACCTAGCTTCAAATCCATAGTGAAGGTTTTTAGATCATTTTTTTTCCTGTATACCAGCCCAAAGGTGTGAGTAGTTACTATTTGTTATGGATTCTTAATGAAGTGAGTTTCCCTAAATTTTCAGCCCCTGTGGGGTCATCCTTTAATAGCACTGCTCTAAAATCAGGCTGTGAAGAAAGGCTAGATTGTTTGTCTCATGTGAAGGCAAATCGGTATAACAAAGATGCAATAATTAACCACACAGCCCCCCCACACACACACACACACAGTAATTGCTCCCTAACTACCCCTACAGATAGGAGACTCAGGTGCTAGGGCGAGCCTCGTTTATTTCAGAACACGTTATACGTACACGCAGCCAGGCTCGTTAACACAAAGGTGAGACAGCAATATTTCTGAGCCCCGAATGTTTGGCTACCTTTTTATTTGAATAGAGAAATAAGCTGCAAAAACCAAGATTTGTTTCTTGAAACAGTAAATTAAATTTGACTTCCAAGGCATGTCAGCACCAGAATAGTTTCACGTCCCTCCAGCTACCTCCCATGCTCTTCCAACTAAGAGAACTTAAACTCCTGCCAGAGGTATGCCTCACCACTTCAGCCCTCCTCCATTCCCGCAGGGCCTTGGCGCTGCCCTGTCACCATGGTAACACTCACACTTCCCTCCAGAGGCCGGAGCAGGTGAGTCAAAGCAGAGAACTCATTATCCCTACAGAGTCAGAAGAGAGCGTGGTACATGGAAAAGTAGTTGGAAGTCATGGGAGACAGGTAAAAGGTAGTTATTAGGACCGTTTACAGGAATTCTTTGGAGGATAGACAATTAAGTAAAATCAGAGAAGAACGAGGCTGGGAGTAATTGGTGGTAAGGTCAGTGAACTGGGTATGAAGGAAGTACTCCCTGGTGGAGAAGGAAGTCTTGCAAGATCAGATGGGAGTTTCTGTAAGTATGTCAGAAGTTACTTTTTAAAAAGTCAAATGTGAAAAAAATCTCACTGGTGAAATTGGGTTGAGTAGGAGACTGAGCAAGTTGGTCGACTCTTCCTGCTTTGGATACTCTGGGAAGTCATTTTATGTATCTTCCTCCACTGGTTCCCAGGGCCCTCCCCCCTCCAAGTCTTGAAAATCGATTTGTACTCATTCCTCACAGAGTTCATTGTCCAAATATTATTGGTAACATTTAAAAAAAAATTACTGTCATGTAAAGTGACTAATCCATTATCTTTCACTCATAACATACCAATAATCTCCCAAAGTAGATAATTATGTCATTATTTGCAACATGATCTCTGAATAGAACAGGTGCAGCTGGAAGGGGGCACAGACGAGAGTGACAGCAAACGGGCTGCTCAGGGATCGACATTAAAAAGAAAAAACGTCTAGCTCTTCGTAAACATTCCCACCTGCAGATCATCAGAAAAACAGGCCTGATAGCATGTGCTACACTCTGTCTTTCCAATACTTGAATTATCTTTTTCTGTAACAAGAAGAATCGTATCGAAAAACATTTTTCTCATTACCTAACCAATCTAAGTAGAATGCATCATACACTAGCACTAAAGCAAAATTACATAGACTTTTATTTTCAAGTTTTTTTTTTATTTCTATGTTTCTTGAAGGGCCTCAATAGAAATACCCAGAAACTCTATTTTAAAACAGGTAATGAAATACTTTTTTCTCTTAAAATCAGAAAGGAGTATATAAAACCACAGAATTTATATCTTCTAGATTATAATAAAAGTGATGTGTATTAACTCTCAAGTACTGTGAGAATACTTTGTTTTTGTTTTTTTTTTTGCTTTTGTTTTTGTTGTCTTGCCAGAGGGTACGTGTGTTCACAGGAGGGAGACATGGAGGATGGAGAGTGGGGGAGTGCCCATGGGAAATGGTCATGCCGTAATTCTTCTCCTCCATGCCCTATTTGGATTTGGGGCATGTACACACACATGCCTGGTGTGCTTTTCAAGTCACTAGATCTGGGACTCAGACTGTGCAGGTGGCCATATGGGATCCAGCTGCTTCAGCCAGAGGGTGTGTATTTATTTATTTATTTATTTTTAAGAATGATTTTATTTAACTTTGTTTATTTATTTATTTTAATTTGACCAGAGAGAGGGAGAGAGAAAGAGGGAAAATGAGAAAGCCATCCTTCAGGTTTGAGACTCGAACCACAGTCAGCCATGTGGGAGTCCAGTGCCCTCAACCACCGTGCCACTTGCCGGCCCCTCAGAAGGGTGTTTTTATAGGTTTCTGCCACAAAAGGAGGCATAGGTTAAAGGAAGGGGAAGAAGAGGGAGAAGAAGAAGAGGAGGAGGAGAAAGAGGAAGGAGAGGGAGAAGAGGGAGAAGAAAAAAGAAAAGAAAAAAGAGAGAGGAAAGAGGAAAGGGAAGGGAAGGGAAGGGCAAAGAAAGGAAAGGAAAAAACCTAAGTAGTGTTAAAGATTCTAAAAGCAACTGAATAAGACCATTTCTCTCTAGTTGTTATTGGCTTTGTATAGAAAAGTTCTTAATAGGAATGAGAAAATTGTTTCATGTTTTCTAAACCCTCTTTCTTTTCAAATGAATAATCATTTTTTAGAGCAGTTTTTGGTTCATAAAAAAAATGAGTGGAAAATACAGAGAATGCCCATATGTCCCATCTTCACACACACACACACACACACGTACACATGAAACCTCCCCTACCGTGGAAATGTGGCTACACTACAGTGAGACGTTTGTTAGTCTCAGTCTACACTGCCATGTGGTTTTCACCTAAAATCCAGTTGCTTCAGGGTTCACTAGCTTGCATAGTCTATGGATTTCGATACAGGAATGAAGACTTGTATACATCGTTACAGTCTCATAAGAACAGTCTCACTGTCCTACAGTCCTCAACATTTCACCTGTTCATCCCTTCCTTCCTCCTAACCTCTGGCCAGCCTGGATCTTTTCATTGTCTCTGTTGCCTTGCTTTTTCCAAAATGTCATGCAGTTGGAATCTACCGCATGTTGCACTTCAGACTGGCTTCTCTCACGAGCAATATGCATTTGAGTTTCTCCCATATCTTCTTAGGACTTGATAGTACTCTACTTTTTAGCACTGAATGAACTCCTACAGTCTGAATGCACCAGTTTCTTTTCCATGCACCCACTAAAGGACATTATCTTTGCTTCCTGATTTTGGCAATTACGAATAAAACTGCTACAACTGGGCCAGCAGGTGGTGAGGTGGTTAAAGTGCTGGTCTCCCACATGGCCTACGGTGATTCAGATCCCAGACCCAGTGGCTCGAAACTCACGCCAGGAGTGTGTGTGTGCGTGCCCATAATCCAGGTAACAGAATGGAGGAGAAGGTAATGTGGCATGGCCATCCCCCCTGTGTGGAGGGCATGCACCTTATGACAAAAACCTAAAAAACAAATAAAAAATTGTTATAACCAAAGATGCATGTTCTTTTGTGGAAATTTTGTTTTATTCATTTGAGTAGATATCAAGGGATATGATTGCTAGTGCACGTGTATCTTTAGTTTTATAAAAACACGATCAAACTGTCCTCTAAGTAGTTGTACCATTTCACAATCTCAACAGTAGTGAATGAGTTCTTGTTCTTCCAGATCCTCATCAATATTTGGTATTGTCAGTGTTGTGGATTTTGGCTCTTCTAATAGGTATGCAGTGAGGGGCCGGCAGTGGCATGGGGGTTAAGGGTGCTGGACTCCCATATGGCCAACTGTGGCCCGAGTCCTGGACCTGGTGATTTGCTTTCTCACTTTCCCTCTCTCTCTCTCTGTCACTCTGTCCTTCTCTGGTCAAATTAAAAATAAGTAAATAAATTAAGTTAAATGAAATAATTCTTTTTTAAAAAGGGTATGTAGTGTTACCATTATTATTATAATTTGCAATTTGCAATTCCCTAATGAGAGATCTTCAGATATTTCATGAAAAAAAGTGTATTATGGGAAAAACATGCATCGATTTCCACATTGCACAAAAATAAACCTAGCCTTTTTTTGGGGGGGGGGAGGTTTTTGCTATAGGGCACATGCACTCGCCAGACAGAGAGAGACATAGAGACAGAAAGTGAGAAATCATCCCCCAGGGGGGATGGTCACAGGCTGCAATCCCTTCTCCTCCATTCTCCTCCCGGGATCTTGCTGGTTCCCAATAAACTTAGCCTTTAATTCTGTTTTTCCACAGACTTTTTGAAGTCCCTTTGTGTGATGTTGAACATCTTTTCATATGCTCACTCATCATCTATACATCTTCTTTTGAAAAAAAAAATGCCCAGAAGACATGTGTGCTCCGAGAGAGAGAGACCGAGAGCACCCCTCGAGGGAATAGTCATGCCACCGTCTCTGCGCCTGCATCTCTCTCCTTTGGGGATTTTGGCATGCCTGCTCATGTGCCTGACTCATCAAGCTGCTGGGCCCACGACTCTAACCGCACAGTTGGGGACATGGAATCCAGCCACCTTAACCCTCACACCACCTGGTGGCCCTCCTAACCTCTTTGGTGAAATGTCTGTTCAGATCTTTTGCCCAATTTTTAATGGATTTGTTCGTTTTCTTGTTGTTGACTTCTATGAGTTCTTTGTGTATGTCAGATAATTGTCCATTATCAACTGTGTAATTTGCACATATTTTCTCCCAACCTGTGACTTGTTTTCTCATTCTTTTGACATTACCTTTCAAAGAGAGTAAGATTTTTTTTTAGAATTATTTATTTAATTTCATTAGTTATTATTATTTTTCTAATTTGACCAGAGAGAACTGAGAGAGAGAAAGGGAAAGTGAGGAAGCAAGCCACCAGGTCTGGGACTTGAACTACAGTCAACCTGTGGGAGTCCAGTGCCCTAGACTCCATGCCACTTGCCTGCCCAAGAGCGTACGTTTTAAATTTTAATAAAGCCCAGCTTATTGATATTTTTTTCGTGGATTATTTTTTCAGTTTTATATCTAAGAAGTCATTGCTATACTCAAGGTCCTCTAGATTTGCTCTTATTTTACCTTCTAGTAGTTTTGAAGCTTTATGTTTTTGCATTTTCCATTTAGGTCTATGATCCATTTCCAGTTAATTTTTGTGAAGAGTATGAGGTCCATATCTAGATGAAATTTTTTGTCTTCGTTTTTGCCTCGGTCTAGTTGTTTCTCCACCATTTGTTGCAAAGACCGTCTTGTTACATTGCTTTTCCTCCAAGATCGGCTGACTGTACCTGTGGGGCTAGTTCCGGAGCTCTGTTCGGTGTCAGCGACATATTTGTCTTTTCTTTCACACTCTGCACTGTCATGGTTGCTGCAGCTTTATGGGACGTCTTGAACGAGGGTAATGTCTGATATCCCACTGTGTTCTCCCCACCGATGCTGAGTCAGGTATTCCTGGGTGTTTTGTTTGCCAAATAAACTTTGAAATCAGCTTGTTGATATCCACAAAATAATTTTCTGGGATTTTGATTGGGATTGCGTTGAATCTGTAGGTCAAGGTGAGAAGAACTGACATTTGGACACTATCGAGTCTTCCTACCCGTGCATGTGGAATATGTCTCTATTAATATACTTCTTCTTTGGTATATTTTATTAGGTTTGTAGTTTTCTCATATAGATCTTGTGCATATTTTCTTAGATTTATATTTAAGTATTTTATTGAGGGATGCTAATGTAAATGTTTTTAAAGAATAATTTATTTAATTTTATTTATTATTTTTCTTTTATTTGACCAGGGAGTGACAAGAGAGAGGGAGAGTAAGAAAACAAGCCACCAAGTCTGGGACTCAAACCATGGTCATCCACGTGGGATCCAGCACCTTAACCAATCACGCCACCTGCCGAACCCTGTGTTTTTCATTTCGAATTGCACTTATTCATTGCTAGTATATAAGAAAGTTATTAACTTTTGCATATTGACATTATATCTTTCAGCTTTGCTATAATCATTTATCCATGGTTTTTGATAATTCTATCATTTTTCTACATAAATGGTCATATCACCTGTGAACAAAAGTTTTATTTCTTTCTTCCTAATTGGGCGTGTGTGCTCGCCAGACAGACAGAGAGAGACAGAGAGACAGAAAGTGAGATATCATCCCCTCTGGGGGATGGCCTTGCCGCAATCCCTTCTCATCTGTTCCCCTTTTGGGATCTTGGGCATGCATGCACACGCGCCCGGCATGAGTTTTAAACCACCAGGTCCAGGACGCAAACCGTGGTCGACTACACGAGAGTCCAACGACATAGCCATTACGCTAACTGCTGCTCCGCTAATTTATATACTTTTCACTTCGTTTCTTTGTCTTTTGCATTCACTGTCACTTCCAGGACAAGGGTGAAAAGTGGTGATGAGAGGAGACAACCTGGCCTTGTTCCTTATTTTAATAGGAAAGTTTCTAGTTTCTCTCCATTAAGTATACTGCTAGCTGTCATGGTTTTTGTACATAATCTTTACTGAGTTAAGGAAGTTCGCCTCTATTTCTAATTTGGTAAAACATTTTATAATGAATGAGCGTTGGATTTTGTCAAATGGTTTTTGATATCTATTGATATAACCATATGATTTTCCATTTTTAGCTAGTTTATGTGATAAATTACATTAATTCAGTTTGAATGCTATTCAGCTTTGCATACCTAGAATAAATTCCATTTGGTCATGTACATAATTATTTTCATACAACATTAGATTTCAGCTGCTAATATTTGGTTGGGAATTTTTGTATCCATGCTCATAAGAGTTAATGGTATGTCATTTTCTTTTCCTGAAACGTCTTTGTCTGGTTTTGGTCTTAGCATTAGCTGGTCTCCTAGAATGAGTTACAAAGTATTCTTTCTGCTTCTACACTCTCAAAGAAATGCTGAGGAATTCATGTAATGTCTTTATTAAATGTTTGGTAGAATTCATCAGCGAATGTCTAGGCCTGGTGGATTCTGTTTTGGAAAGTGATTAATTATTGATTCAATTTATTTAACATTTTTTAGATAGTCTAGTTCTCCTTGCGTGAGTTTTGGCAAATTGTGTCTTTCAAGGCATTCACCCATTTCATCTAAGTCACCAGATCGGTGGGTATGGGACCAAGCAGGAGGACAGCGGTAGCACCACTGACAAATTGCACATCAATCTGTGGCGATGGAAGTACCCGATAACAACAAATATTGGGGAGGAATCTACGTCTAAATTTTTAGAAATGGTTTATCCTTTCTCATACACATAGCCTAGTAGGCCTGATAGTAATTGTATACAATATTTTTGTATTGCAGCATACAATGACCTGGCATGAGACAGGCATAGAATTTTCCACTTGTGGCATGACGTTAGTGCTCAGAAAGGTTTGGATTTGAGCATTTGGAGTTGGTTTGTTCAATTTGCCTGAGGGTGCATGTGCTTGCCAGAGAGAGAGAGAGAACCCAAGGGGATGTGGTCACGCTGCAATCCCTTCTCTCCCATTTCCCTATTCTGTCAGAATTTGGGGTATGCACAAACACACCCGGCACGTTTTTCAAACTACCAGGGCCAGGTTTTAAACTGTGCAGATGGCTAGGTGGGATCCAGTTCCCTTAACCGCTAGGCCTGGGGCTGGCCCAGCTTTGAAGCATTTTGGATTTCAAATTTGTAAATTAAAGATGCTCAACCTGTATTATTATTCTGAAGACACTATTAACTGTTAGATCAATGAAGATTGAGTAAAATAAGGTGTTATTTTACCTTTACTTGTTCCTTCTCTGATTTTTTTTTTTTGTAGCTCTGCTTTTTGTTTGTTTTCAAAAGATTTTTGCCGTAGGGTGCGTGTGCTCGCCAGAGAGGAGAGAGACAGAGAGAGAGAGAAATTGAGAAATCACCCCCCGGGGGAATGGCCACACCACAATTCCTTCTCCTCCTGGGATATTGAGCATGTGCACACATGTACCTAGCTGATTTTCACGCTGCTGGGTCCAGGACTCAAACTGCTATCGGCCATATGGGAGTCCAGCACCTTGACCACCGCACCACTTGCTGGTCCAAGTTTTTAATCTACATTATTTTCTTTCTCTCTGGAGAATGTTTTTAAAAGAATGATTTATTTTATTTAATTTATTGTCATTCTTCTTATTATTATGTAATTTGCTATAAGGCACACATGCTTACCAGAGAGAGAGGAAGAGAGAGGAAGAGAGAGAGAGAAAAAAATGAAAAAGCAAGTCTCCAGGTCTGGGGTTCGAACTACAGTTGGCCATATGGGAGTCCAGTGCCTTAACTACCACTCTACCCGATGGCCCCAAACTTCTTTTAACATTTCTTGCAAGGCAGATCTAGTAGCAACAAATCCCTCAATTTCTGGTTATCTGAGAATGTCTTTATTTCTACTTCATTTGTGAAGGATAATTCCAGATTATAAAATGTCATGTTTTCTTTTTTCTTTCAACACTTTAAAAATCTTACTTCATTGTCTTCTTGCTTGGATTTTTTTTTTCTCCTGAGAAAACCTCAACTATTATATCTTTGCTCTTCTATAACCAAAGTGGGTTTTTCCCCCCCTCTGTCTTCTTTCAAGATTTTTTGATTATCTTTCATTTCTGAAGTTTGACTATAGTATGGCTGGGTGTAGCTTTTGGTTGTCCACTTGTTCATTTCGCATTTACCCTGTTTGGCGTTCTCTGGCCTTCCTGAATCTGTGGTTTGGCATCTGTTGTTAGTTTTAGAAAATTCACAGTCATTAGCGCTTCAGAAAACTGCTTCTGTTTCTCCCCACCTTCATTCCCCTTCCGTCAGTACTGTCCCATGAATGCACGGTACCCTTCCTCAGTTGTCCAATGGTTCTCAGACTTCCAGGATTTCTAGTCTTTACGCTCACGGCTCCAAGTTTCAGAAGCTTCTGACGTATTCTCAGGCTGTCCCTGGCCACCTCGTAAACCCATCAAAGGCATTCTTTACTCCTGTTACCATGTTTTTGATCTCCTGCCTTTCTTACTCTTCACCTCTCTGCTCTGTTACCCATCTGGGCATTTCTTCTTCACACTCTTCACCTCTCTGCTCTGTTACCCATCTGTTCTTGCAGGCTGACTACTTATCCAATTCGAGTCACTAACATATTAGTTATAATCCGGTAATTCCAACGTTCCTGCCATATCGGACTCCTATTCTTTTGTCTGTCCATTCTCTTCATTTAAAAATGTATTTCTTGAATAGGTGAGAGAGAGAGACAGCACCCCCAGTGTGGTCTTCATGACACACTCCACCCCCAGCCTTTAGCAGCTCCAGGTGACGGGCAAGCGTGTGCCCAGCACACTGGGGGGCTCTTCAGACGTTAGCAGGAACGTCCCATGGAGAGCTGCCTTGCAGAGGATCGTGTTTGGCCCCCGCACTTCCAGCCCCTGTTTATTCTCTTCAAACTTTTTTTTGCCTTTTCATATGTCTTGTAAATGTTTTGTTGCTAGGCGGACGTGATGTACGAGAGAAGAGAACTGCAGTGGTAAGACGTCTACTGGGGGAAGTGTTTTGTAGTCCACAGATTCTGTTTCCATTTTGGAGAACCTGTGCCTCTGGACGGTGCGCTTCACCAGTGCCTCCCAGTCTTTCTCCCTGTTGGGGGAAACAGTAAGAGGCTCGAGAGAGCTGGATCTGGGTATTTACCGTTCTCCAGGTCTCAGGCTGTGGTGAAGAAATTTCTCCTGAGGGTAGCTTTGCTTAAAACAAAACCGTGTGCTGTGGAGTATGTTGCGGTGGTTACCTTCCGCTCCCCTGGCAGAGCCAGCGGGGGATGTACGCCCATGCAGGCCATGGGGCCCTGGTAGTTTCAGGAGGAAAAGTTCATGAAGGTGTGGGGGCCTCTCCTGGCTGAGCCCTCCTGGAGATCTGCTATACCGTCTATGCTAACCTTGAGCAAGTCCTCAACTACAGGTTAGGTTTTCTTTGTTCTTTTTGCTAGAGGGCACGTGTGCTCAGCAGAGAGAAGGGCAGAAAGCGAGAGAGGAAGAGGGAAAGTGAGAAATGATCCTCTAGGGGGATGGCCACACCATAATCCCTTCCCCTCCAGTCTCCTCTCGGGATATGGGGCACACAGGCACAGGCTCCTGGTGTGATTTTCAAGCCTCGGGGGCATGATCAGCCACGTGGGAGTCCAGCACCTTAACCGCTACACCGCAGCCCAGCGTAGGTTTTCTTAACCAAGCACTGCTTTTTGAGGACGTTTCCAAGTTTGGTCCTGGTTCTCTATTTCCGTCTGTCTGTTTCTCCAAATATTAGGGCAATGACTGCCCTATGACTTCACCCCCTGATGGAACTAAAAAGAGTTATCTATTTCTCAGTTTGTTCATCTTTTCACCTGTTGTTAGGAAAAAGTAGCAACTTCTAAGTATTTCACGTGTTCGATCAGAAGCTGGGTTTCTCAGGACGAACCTTTATGAGAAATCTAGGATTATCTCTAGGTAAGTTCAAGCAAAGAAGTTGCGTTTCATTTTATTGTTGTTTTTCTTTTTTTTTTTTTTTTGGAGAGGTTTTTCCTATAGGACACGTGCGCTCGCCAGAAAGACAGAGAGAGACAGAGAGGCAGAAAGCGAGAAATCACCCCCCGGGGGGATGGCCACACCGCAATCCCTTCTCCTCCATTCTCCTCTAGGGATCTTGGGCACGCATGCACACGCACCCGGCGTAAGTTTAAGCCATCAGGTCCAGGACAGAAACCGCGGTCAACTACGTGGGATTCCAGCGACATAGCCATTATGCTAACTGCTGGTCCTGTGTTTTGTTTTATTCAAGATTGGTGAGAACACTTTTTGCAATCTTGTAGGCCTAATAACAAAAGCGTGGACTTGCCAAACTGCTAAATTTGACACGTAGTTTTCAGCTTGGTGAACGCGATGGTCGATAACCCAGAGGCCTAACTCTTTCATTTGCGGACATAAGATGCTTAAAGAGACACATCACTGCCACAGGGATGTTCTTATGTTTCCCTTTCTTCCCACTAGATGTGCAGTTGGATTCACTTCATTAACATGCAAATCAACCAGCGTTTCAGTGCATTTTCGCTGCTATGTACATATTTTATGTAAAATTTTAATTGTAATACGACATACATAGAAAAAGTGCAGAGATCTGAAATGTACAGCTGAATGACTCTTCAGAGTCAACATGACAATTTAAACAGCACCCAGATCCAGAAACAAACCACTACCAGAAACAGAAGCCGCCGGTGCCCCCTTCTTTTCCCGTCTACTCTCTCCTCCTTGCAGAAGTCACCACTCTTCTGTTTTCTAATAGCTTGGGACTTGTTAAAGAAGCATCCGTACTCCGTCTTTGGTCTGGCTTCTTTTTCTCAGTGTTTTATGTATGAGTTACAGCCATGTGGTTACATGCAGTTGTAGTTCATTCATACATGGAATTCCATTGATCAAGTACACCAAGCTCTGTCTCTCCATTATCCAAAGTCCTGTGGGTTATTTTCAGTCTCCGGCTATACAAGAAGCGTGGTATGGGCATTCTTTTACAAACATGTTGGAAACATACCAATGCACCCTTGTGGGTATACATCGAAGAGAAAGAGAGCTAGACTGTAATTTAGACCTTAGACCCTGTGTTTCCCTTGGTAGATGTAACAGACGGTTTTCTTCCTTTTTTTTTTTTCTGTCACATGCACTCACTAGTGAGAGACAGAGAGACAGACAGAAAGGGAGAGCAGAGAAAGCATCTGCCCTGAGAAATGATCATGCCACAATCCCTTTTCCTCTATATTTCCATTCTTTTGGAAATTTGAACACGTGCCCACATGTGGCTGGGATGTTTTCCAGGCCTCCAGGGCCAGGACCTGAACCAGGAGTCTGGCCTTGTGGGACTGAGCTTCCTGAACCACCAGGCCAGGGGTTGGCTCCAACAGGGGAGTATTTTATTCTGTGAAAAATTCCTCTTGAAAACAAAGCAGGTTTTTCAGGATTATGGGGGGGGGGGAAGAGTTGGGGGATGATATATGCAGAAAACTATATGAAGAAGCCCCGCAAATTCCAAGATTGAGATGAATGTGGACAAAGCACCACGGTCCATAATTACGTGATAGAAATGGCAGGAAAATAAGATGTCTACCAACACATCCAACAAGCAAGAGAAGCAAAAAGTCTTCAGCACATGCCCTCCAAACGGGGACGCTGCACTGCCGGGGGAGGGACTCGGCCACAGCCTACAGAAGTGCTCACCCAGGCCGCTGAGCATGAAGCCATACAGAGCCAGCCAAGCCGAGTCTTCCAGGATCTCAGGGCTGGTTGTCCAACGTCCCTTCATGAAATTTCAGGATAAAGTAGGAGAAACAGAAACCAAGTTGACTAGGACAGGAATATGAGGGGGAACACAAGTAGAAAGGGCTCAGATAGTAAGATGGGGTGTCGCTGTGGAAGTACGTACCCAGAAAGTTCCATACAAGCAAACGTGTCCGCATACCTCCTGGCTGCAAGAGCTCTGCTTCACGGCTTTGGCGCTACGCTAGAGTAGTTCGTAGCCGCGTTAGATATTGTGGACTATTCTCTGCTTCTTACAGCGCCTGCTTCCTCTGGCTTCTACAGTGCAATTTTCTAGTCATTTGGGAAAACAGCCTATGATTATCTTTATGATTTTCTCCTTTCATGACTTAGAGTCAGCGTTCCCTGGGTTCCGACCTGGCTCCTCTTCTCGTCTGTGTATGTACGGTCGTTGACAACCTGGACGGCTGCAACCACCAGGGGAGCTTTGGCACATCCTGATTCCCAGGCCACTTAAATCAAATTCTCTTGGGGGACCAGCAGTTAGCGTAACGGCTATGTCGCTGGACTCCCATGTAGTCGACCGAAGTTCGAGTTCCGGACCCGGTGGCTTAAAACTCACGCCGGGCATGTGCGCGTGCGTGCCCAAGATCCAGAGAGGAGAATGGAGGAGAAGGGATTGCGGCATGGCCATCCCCCCTGAGGGGTGATTTCTTGCTTTTTGTCTCTCTGTCTCTCTCTGTCTTTCTGGCAAGCACACACTCCCTATAGCAAAAGGCTCTCAAAAAATAAATAAATAAAAATAAGAGTTCTAATTTGCTTCCTTTCCCGCAACTGCTTATATGAGGCTAAAAATGTTGAGTGAACCTAGTCCTGCTACGGTGGCACAGGCAATAGGGTGCTACTGAGAGATACTGGAAGGTCCCAACTTCAGATCCTGGGTAGGCCTGAGCACACGGGGTGCTTCTCCAGTCCTGGTGCCTGGATAGCAGTAAGGTAAAGCCCTATGAAATTCATCTTTCTCTTTTCCTCGTGAGAGAATGAAAGAAACTGAAAAAAATATATTTGAGTGTTTTAAAAAACTTTCTTAGAAAGTATTTTTGTTTCATGTTTTCAAAAACCTTTTCATTTAAAAAAAATTATAGACTCCCAGGAGTTTATCATTATTGCACAGAGACCCAAAAGCCCTTCACCTCCATTCCTCCGATAATAACATTTCAGAACTGTAGGACAATATCAAAACCAGGAACCTGGGGCCACCAGACGGCATAGCAGTTAATTCGCTAGACTTCTATATGGCTGACTGCGGTTTGAGTCCTGGGCCCGATGGCTTTAAACTCACGTTGAGCACATGTGTGTGCATGCCAAAGATCCTGGGAGGAGAGTGGAGAAGGGATTGCAGTGTGGCCATCACCCCTGGCGGGGGCGGGGGGTGATTTCTCACATTCCCTCTCACTGTCTCTGTCTCTCTCTGGCAAGCACTCCTGCCCTAAAGCAAAAACCCCTACAAACAAACAAACAATAAACCAGGAAGCTGACATTGGTAGAAAACTGTTCATTGGACTGCGATTTTGTTCTGTTCCGCCATTCTTACATCCACTCTTTTGTGTGCGTGCGTGCGTGCGTGGGTGTCATTCTATGCAATTTCAGCCTATGTATCAATTTCTGAAACTTACACAGAATGTTCCAGTAACACATAGGAACTCCCTCATGCTACCTACCCCGTTAGTAGTTACACCCAATGTTCTGTTTCGCCATTCTTACATCCACTCCTTTGTGTGCGTGCGTGCGTGGGTGTCATTCTATGCAATTTCAGCCTATGTATCAATTTCTGAAACTTACACAGAATGTTCCAGTAACACATAGGAACTCCCTCATGCTACCTACCCCGTTAGTAGTTACACCCAACTCCACCTTTCCCTCCTGGACAGCTGCTAAGCTCTTCTCCAGCACGGAGTTTGTCATTTCAAGGATGTTATGTAAGTGGAATCACAAAGTCTGTAACCTTTTGAGCTCAGCTTTTTTCACTTAGCATGCTGCCCTTGAGACCCTTCCAAATTGTGTGTAATACTATGTTTTTTAAATGCAAAAGAGACACATAATAAGCTTATAAATTTGGAAGAAACTTCTTTTATCCGAAATATAATGACGTCCATCTTTTAAAAGGCATCTGGATTTATTCATCCCAGTTAGCAATTAAGAGTATATTTCCGAATTCAGGTGAGATTAATTTCTACATTGTCGGACATATATTAATGAAGGTTTCAGGTATCATTTGGAAAGAAATATAAACTCAGATTGTGCAGTTTTGAAATTATGCCCTGCAACCTGATACATACTTTCAATATAAAATTCACAAAGGAAACTCAATTTGCCACTGCTATAGACTACCAAGGGCCAGTAAGTATTTTATGGACTGTTACGTTTGGTGGCAATACAACTCTGGTGAGACTGGTTTGGGAGTTTATTTAATTTGAAGAAAGTTTTCTCGATTTTGCTATTCCTGAGTGTTTTCTTTTTTTCCTTTCTCGTCTGCCTTAACCTTTTATTATTGTCACTGCTCTACAAAATGCTATCATGGTTCCCATATTCAAATGCATTTTCAATTTTATTCATATTTCTGAGCTACTGACAGCTCTCAGTCTTGTGGTAGGTAGTATTTATGGCAATATACTCACAAGTTGTTTGAAAGAGAAAGAAAGTGAGTGATTTATGTCTTGGGTTTAAGAGGTTAAATTTGATTTTATTGTAATAAGACACTTTGAGACAGACTTAGTTTTGCTGCTGAGGCTGCTGGAGTTATTATGCCGTATCGAGCAAGAGCTTTCGTCCATGCTTAGCCAAAAGACATACTCATTCTTAAAAAGAAGGCTTTCTGTCGTTGTTGGAAGATTTGACTTCTGCGCAGGTTTGGGGGATAGCTTTTATTCTGTAAAGCCTTATTACATAATATAGATAGATACATGGGAGACTCCCTAAATATTGCTTAACCATGAGAACAATTTTCTTCCATCCTTCTTCACCTTGACTTACTGACACCGTTTGCAGCCATGTTTTGCACACAGAACCATGACAAAGGACGTGTTATTGTACATACGCTTCCTGTCAAGCCCTTCGCCCCTCGCTCTTCCAAGTAGCCTTCTGTTCTCAAATACCACTTCAGAGGGCCAGACAGCGGCACAGTGGGAAAACATGATGCTCTCCAAGGTAGACCCACGTGGGAAAGTTGCCAGTTCAAGTCCAGAGACCTCCTTGAGTATTCAGTGCCACCAGACTGGCTGAGGCTGGGGTGGGTTTTCATGGGAAGACCCTCTTGAGGGTGCTATTATCTCTCTCAGTCCTTCTCTCTCAGCCTCTCTCACTTATGGAATAAATAAGCTTAGGAAAAAAAGTTACTTCAGGATCCAGTAGGTGGTGTGGAGGTTAAGGCACAGGATCTCACATGGTCAACTTCGTGGTTCAAGTCCTAGATCCAGAGGCTTGAAACTCACACTGGATGTATGTGCATGTGAGCCCAAAATTTAGAGAAAAGAGAATGGAGAAGGGATTGCTAGGTGGCCATAGCCCCTGGGAGTGATTTTTCACTTTCCTTCTCTCTTTCTGTCTCTCTCTCTCTCTGTCTCTCCATAATGAGTGCACATGCCTTATAGAAAAAAGTAAAACAAAACAAAACTTACTTTGTATAGACACACATAAATTTGTCAAACAAAGAAAAATAGCAGCAGAAGAGGGAAATATTTGAGAAATTCTTTCTCTTATCCTTAATTTATTTAAGATTTTATACATTAATAGGAAAAAGAAGAAAGTGCAATAGAAACTTGAAGAAAATATAATGAAAGTGCATACAAGCAGGAAACAAAATGGCCAGTAAACATCTGAAGACATGTTCAACAATATCAGAGACATAGAAATCCACATTTTAAAAACAATAAATTATATTTTTTGATTGCTATGGGAAAATATACTCTAGTCTTTTCCAAGGTTAGTATGAAAAATATTAGGGACAAAGATCAGAATGACCTGTGTTAAGCATGTTTGCCTGGAGTGACTAAAGTTTTTTTAAAATCTCTTTTTATTGACTAGCTCCTGATTTTTTTATCTACTTTCTAGATAATTTTCTTGTTTCCTATAAAATTTATATTTTTTTTCAGGAACTATTTCTTATTCCCTCTCTCTCCCTCTTTTTTTTTTAAATTGTCAGAGGGTACTTGCATTCACCTGGGAGAGATGGAGACAGAGAGAGAAAATAGGAGAAAGCACCCCCACGGGGCGTGGTCACGTCACAGTCACTTCTCTTTCCGTTCTCCATCCTGTCAGGATTTGGCACATGCGTGTACATGTGCTCAGCATATTTTTCAAGCTCCTGGGGCCGGGGTCCAAGCTGTGGTTGCCCATGTAGGAATCTGGCTACCTTAAAAAAATCATTATTATTTATTTTATTTAGTATTATTGCTGTTTTAAACTTACTAGAGGGCATGTGTGCTCACCAGAGAGAAACAGAGACAGAGAGAAGGAAAGTGAGAAAGCAAGTGCAGGTCTGGGACTCAACCATGTGGGAGTCCAGCGCTTTAATCACCATGCCACCTGTTGACCCTGTGAATCTGGCTACCTCAACCTTTGGGCTATAGGGCCACTCCATCTTGCTCTGCTTTTTTTATTTGTTTTTTATTATTTTTTTTTCCATTTCACATCTATGTATCCTCTTGACTCTTTAAGAAAAATAATTGTTGTTTGTTTTTTATCATCTATGCTCTATCTTATGGGTTTTTCTCAACAGCGTGGTAAATCTAGCTAAGTATTTTTATTAAAACTTTAGAATTTTTCATTCATATACGTGGGTCTAAAATTCATAATTTGATAAAGTTTTACACATGTATAAATGATGTAACCAATGCCTAATGAAGATCCAGAATATCTCCAGAATCTCAAACAACTTACAGAGGTATTCACTATTCTAACTAACCATGTGACAAAGAGTTTGGCCTCTACTTAAACTTCACATGAAAGAATCATAAAACATGTACGTTTTTATATCAGCTTTCACTAAGAATACGGTCTATGATATGTATCCATGTTATTGTAATAGTAGCAGATTCTTTCTTTTTAATTTCAGAGTTTTATTGTATTGCACTAAAGGAAGAGAAGGATGGTTACACAATTTTCTCATTTAGTTTTGAAAATCTTAAGTACTTGCAAATTCTTAAGAGTACTTTTACCATCAGATTAAACAGTAAGCATAATACCCAATTTCCTAATACGTAATGTCTTACAAATAAAAGCACATTTAAAATAGCTTTAAATGCATTCTTCACAAGTAACTCAGCATACATTTTTATATCATGTTCACTTATGCTTAAGAGTTAAAGCAAGCATATTACTCTGATGGGAATATGGGAAATCTCTCCTTCATGCAATATACAGAGATAATATTCATATATAATCATCTACATGAGAGATGAGAGATGAGGAAACCCAGGAAGGGTCCCCCAAGTTGGATATACACTTGAGTTCATCAGAAGCACCTGACATCTACAGCTAATTTATAATTAGACCACATCTTAATAAAACCAAATGAGCCCTACAAGTTCCTGTCAACGAACGCTTCCCATGGACTAAGGACAGTCAGTAATCACTACAATCACTCAGGGACTATGGCTGTAACCTGTCAACACCGGAGGTAATCATTTCATATTCATTTATATGTAATTCCATTTAAATTCTTTATCCAAGTATAACATATGAAAACTGTCTTTCCACACACACAAAAAATGTGGAAACATTTTAAAAAACAAGGAGTCATTTTTTAAAGTAACTGATCAGATTCCGTAGGCTACTCTGGGAAACAGTATCTTGTCAGATAGAATCCCTCCACTTGGTGGCTTTTTGCATGCACTTACCTGGACTAATTCTTCCGTGTGCTGTTCTAAGAGCTCACCAAAATGTAGATCGTGCCATAGAAGTAGTAAAAGAATGCTAAGAGATAAAAAGTTAATTAGCACCATCCTGCTTTCTGACAATATGCTACAATATCTGCATTCATGGTGGTTGTAGGGTCATAGAGTCCTGGTCCAGACATCACTGGTCTACTCAGATACCTCCAAATATGGTATGCCAACAGGGACATATTGAGACCCAGGGTAAGCCGCTCTGCTGCACAAAGAAGCATGACACAGAAGAAAGCATGGACGAGGTACTCTGGAAGTACAAGAGGACTGAGGGCATTACACTGGTCTGTAGGATTCTTTTTTTTTTTTTTTTTTT
>NW_006159626.1:1366510-1400856 GCF_000334495.1 Tupaia belangeri chinensis
TCTCCCTACTCCTCCATTCTCCGCGCGGGATCTTGGGTACGCTCGCACACGCGCCCGGCATGAGTTTTAAGCCACTGGGTCCGGGATGCGAACCGTGGTTGACTATGTGGGAGACCAACGACATAGCCATTACGCTAACTGCTGGTTCCCTGGTCTGTAGGATTCTTGTAATCAGTCTTCAGCTCATCAAATGCTATAATGTGCCAGATGGCAGAGAAGATGAGCATGGCGGTGAGCAGCAGCTCCAGCATGCAGCAGAAGGCCACGACCGTGAACGCCATGGCTAGGAAGGAGGAGCAGGGAAGAGTGGCGCTGCCAGCAGAGGCAGATTCTTTTTTAAAAATCTTTTCATAGCTGCATTTTTATAACTATTCCACCATGTAAAAATACTATGATTGCTTTTTAAATTTTCTATTGATGGATTTTTTTTTTTCTTGAGAGGTTTTTGCTCTAGGGCATGTGTGCTCATCAGAAAGACAGAGAGAGAAAGTGAGAAATCACCCCCCGGGGGGATGGCCATACCACAATCCCTTCTCCTCCATTCTCCTCTCGGGATCTTGGGCACGCACACACACGTGCCCGGTGTGAGTTTAAACCACCGGGTCCAGGACTTGAACACTGGTTGACTACGCGGGAGTCCAGTGACATAGCCATTATGCTAACTGCTGCTCCCATGATGGATTTTTTTTTTTTTTTTGAGAGAGGGATTTTTGCTATAGGGCATGTGTGCTCACCAAAGACACAGAGAGAGGTAAAGAGACAGAAAGTAAGAAATAACCCTGCAGGCAGAGTGGCCATGCCATAATCCCTTCTTTATTCACTTCTGGGGATTCTGGGTACACATGTGCATGCGCCTGGGATGACTTTCTAGCTGCTGGGTCTGGGACTCAAAACATGGTTGACCATGTGAGAGTCCAGTGCCTTCCCGCCAGGCTACCTGCTGGGTCCTTGATGAATATTTTGATCATTTTCTTCTTCTTTTTTTCAGTGTGAGAATATCATGATGAAATCACAGACATTGTTTTTGTTTGTTTGTTTGCTTAATTGCCAGATGGTACATGTCCTTGCCAGAGAAGAGAGTAGGAGAAAGCACCCACCCGATGGGATGGGTCATGTCCCAATCCCTTCTTCGTTTCTCTGTCCTGTCAAGATTTGGGGCACGCACACATGTCTGGCATGGTTTTCACGTTGTTAGGGGCCAGGATGCAAACCATGATTGTCCGCGTGGGATCTGACTTCCCCAACCACGGGGCTGCAGGGCCAGCCCCATGGACATTCTTATGTCAATGTTTATAGATCTATACACTCATTTCTCTTGGGTCTTTACTGAGGAATATAATTTCTGAGTTGTGGAGTAGGTATTTCTTCAAAACTGAGGCTTTGGCAGGTGGCATGGTCGTTAAGGACGTTGGACTCCCACATGGCCGACTGTGGTTCAAGTCCCGGACCTAGCGGCTTGCTTTCTCACTTTCCCTCTCTTTCTCTCTCTCTCTCTCTCACTCTCACTCTGTCCCTTTCTGGTCAAATTAAAAATAAATAATTAAATTAAATTAAATAATTATTTATTTTTTAAAAAGAGACAAAATGCTGTACAGAGGGTGTTGGTAACGCACACTCTCTCTCATGCATACATATGCTCTATCATAAATACATTTTAAATTCATTTATTAAAGTAATAATAATGAGAGATAAAAAAACGATGGGAAAGAAACTGATTTCCGAAGGGTAAAGCAGTGAGCAGAAACAAACATCTCGAGCGGTGCATGTCTCCCTGCATGGTGCGGGGTAAAACAGGTATTCTAGAGGCCGACGCACACAGGGCTATTTGAAGTTTCCATCTGGACACCTCTGGGCAGGGCGAACAGGCATACGCCCATATCCGGGCTGGCAGAAGCTGGTGGTGGGCTTGGGCGTCAGACCCTGCTAGGGGTGCTATCTCTCTTTCTCTCTCTCTTGCTCATGGAGGAAAGAAACAAGTTTTAAAAACGATTTTAAAATGGTGCAGGGGCAGACTTGGTGGAATATTAACACGCTGCTCAAGCAATGCTGGGTCCGTATGGAAGGTCAGGTGTGGCCCCTGGAGGGCCTGTAAACGCCACCCATGACCCTGGCTGGCTGGGAACGCTGTGGAGGGGCCTGCAGCGTGAGGCTCCTTAGGGTGCTTAAGTCTCTCTCTCTGTCTCTCTCTCTCTTTCATTCAAGAAATAAATAGCACTTGGAAGGGAAAGGAAACAGAAGAAAAGAAAGGAGAAAAGGAAAGAAGAAGAAAGAAAAAAAGCAAAGAAAAGGAAAGTGCAGGGCCAGCCAGTGGCATGGCGGTCGCACAAGGCTCAGTGGTGCCAGACTCGTGTGGGAAGGCCCCACATCCTGAGGCCTCCTGTGCACACCCGGCTCACACGCACGCCGTGATGCAGGCTGGCTGAGGCTGCGCGTGGATCGAAGCATGCTGTCAGTCACTGTCACTCTCTTTCATGGAAGAAATAAACAAATAAAAATAATAATGCAGTACAATCTACGTGGAAACCCTCCATCCATGAATGGGCCTTGTCGGTCCAGCACCACTGTATGGCTATCAGGTGGTCAGCTGTTATTTTTTTTTATGGAATCCACATGTCAGTTTTTGTACACAAGTTTTCAAGGAGACTCAGTTTCTGCCTTTAATAATCTTGCAATCTTGGGAACCAGCAGTTAGCGTAATGGCTGCGTCGCTGGACTCCCACGTAGTCGACCGCGGTTCGCGTCCCAGACCCGGTGGCTTAAACTCACGCCGGGCGCGTGTGTGTACGTGCCCAAGATCCCGAGAGGAGAATGGAGGAGAAAGGATTGCGGTGTGACCATCCCCCCTGGGGGGTGATTTCTCGCTTTCTGTCTCTATGTCTCTCTCTGTCTGTCTGGCGAGCGCACACGCCCTACAGTGAAAATCTCTCAAAAAAAAATAATAATAATCTTGCAATCCTCTTAACTCGCCTGGCCTTGTAAATGCGAGCTGGTAGTCTGTTTTTCTAGTCTTTCGACTGGTCATTCTGTTTCAGCCCTACCCCTCACTCCTTCCACTGTGGAAGTGCTTCCAACTGCTGAGTCTTTTCAAGGTTCGACGGGCAATTGGACTTGTCTGCTGTTGCTGCTCTCCTCTGCAAAGATCTGAGTTAGACACTCTGGGTTTAACTTCTACAAATCAACAGTTTTGTTACTGACTCACTTCTGCCTCAGATTCATCATCTTCTAAACAAAGAAGGCTACGTATGTCACAGTGTTGTGAGATGAATGAAATCCAGTGAAGCCAGGCTTTTGTTTTTTCCTTTGCTGGAAAGTACATGGCTTGCCAGAGAGAGATGGGGCTGGGGCAGGGGAATGATCACACTGCAATCCCTTCTTTTCTGTCCCTTCCTTAGGATTTTGGGCACACATGCACATGAGCCTGTCATGTTTCTCCAGGCACAGAGTCTGGGACTCAAAACACGTGGTCGGCCACATGAGACCCAGCTACCTTAACCACTGTGCTAAGTAGCCAGCCCTCGTGCGAAGCTTTTATAATAATGCTTAGCAGATAATGAGTGCTCAAAAACTGTTAAATATTATTAGCTTTCTCTATTCGGCTTATTCATTTACCACTTCATTTGTTTTTATCTTCCCAAAAAGTTGCATAGACATGTCTCTTCCGCTAACATTTCCTCTTTGTTCTTTTGAATTTCTTTGCTGTAATTTTTACAAGATTTACACAGGAATTTGATAGAAAAGCATATCCAATACACATATTTAACTAAAATTTACCCAACCAGCAAGTCTGTAAGTTTAAACTGCTGCACAGAAGCTCTATAATTTTTCCAGATCACGACTGCATAATCCTTGAGCTAGACGATTTCTAAAATTCTTTCCAGCTTGAACATTAGATGGATTAATGACATTAAAACGCATATACATAAAAACGGTGAATTCCATCTTTTCAAAGAAAGTCGAATCATTTGTTTACACATTTTCCTCCTTTTTTCCAAGGTATTCATCTTCCTAGCTGACAAATTACCTTGGAGCAACTCTTTGGAAAGGACATGGGAAGGTCTACAAATTCTTTGATCAAATTTAAATACTCTCAAGCAACCTCCACTAACTTGGAATACTCCAAGCGGTTTCCCTAGGCTCTCTGCTGCTCAAAGCCCAGATCGTATTTAGATTGAGTCCATCCCCAAAGAAAGTAGGTGTCAGTGTTATTTCGATGCAAAAATACATTTGGGTAAATTATTTCCTATAAATATATTTATGGCATTGGCACTATATTGTATATCTATATTATTTGTTCGAAGTAAGCTATAGTAAACACCATATTGAAAGGTCCTTATCTTATTCATGTAAAACAAATATCATATTCACAAAGCAAAATGACATCCAATGTACCATTTGTTCCTTCTGTCAGTTTTAGAGTAGTATGCGATTGACATTTTGTGACTATCTTACCAATGACGGTTAGAAAACTAGGAGTCTTTATGGATCTTTCTCAAAAACACACTGTAGCCATGCAATAAGTTCTATCCGTGTGTTTATGTAGGTGACTACATGTACGAGTGTGCATATGCTGTGTACATAGGCGGGTGTTTACGTGTGCCTGTGTGAGAGAGCGAGAGAGACATAAACCTCGCTGTGAAGATCCAGACTCAGCTGCGTGTAATCATTTAAGTATAAATTGAGGTTATTTAAAATGAAGTGAAAATAGTTGTATGGTAGAGCAAGAAAATGCAGAACAGAATAATAGAAATAAGGCCAAAAAAAAATATATATATATATAAGGGGAGAGTCCCCTAGCAATTGGCCATGTTAGACTGTGAGGTGATATCCCAAGAGAAACCAAGGAGGCTCCATCCCTTGAATCATTTAAAATTGGACCGGACTAAGCTGGGAAGAATGTGCCACTGGGAGTAATCATGCTTTGACAGAGGAAGACTGAAAGATCTTTTCCAATCCTAATTGCCACGATCCTGCGTAATTCAATTTGCAATGGCCTCGCTATCCTAATGCACAAAGATCCTATTTTTACTAACTCTTTCTATTTCATAATCCTGCTTTCTGATATCCCTACGCCTTTAAAAGGAAAAAGAAACCCTCGAGCTTGGTTTCCAAGTACTCATTGAATTACACTCCTTATTTCCTTTTTCTCTCCAGATGGACTGTTCTGCAGACACAGGCAGGGCCCCGGCTGGGCCGATGATAATCATCGCCCCTGTTTTCATCCATTAGAGCTGGGTGTTAGCAGGTAAGGGTGAGGGCTGACAAAGAGGTTTTCAAAACTGGTCAGCATAAATGCTTCCAGGAGGCCAATTCAGGATAATCTATTGAAATGTGGATCGGAAACATTGCCAGCCAGCCCAGGCTGAATACCTCTATCTGTGGCATTAAAGCCAAAGCAGTAGAATGCGTTTGTGGGGGGACGATAACAAAAGTCGTAATTACGAGTGGAGCATTGTCTGCTCACAGCGTTTGGGGTTAATTTTGTGAAATGGTTGCCATTCTGTCCGGGCTCAGTCTCTGTCTCAGTCATTTTATTGGTTTTGAGATGCTTCAGGGGTAAGGACCCTGGAGACTTGAGTCCAGGAGCCCTTTCGGTGTCCAGGAGACAATTCATGACAAGATCAAAGAGGCCTGTCGTCCCAAGTGCCAGAGTTACACTTCAGAATTTAGTGGTGTATCTCGTTTTACGCAGCGCTTCCACGTTTGAGAGGCGTTGGGAAGTGAATTGTTTTGAATGGCATTTCGTTGACGTGCTCACCTACTACGTTTTCGATGGTAGTATCTCTTGGACTGCAACTTTCATTATTCCTAGTCTATGTCATAATTAATGATCGAAATTAAAGCAGCGCCATGCAATAAAAAGCTTTATAAGCTACGAATGCTTTTGCCCCGTTAGTGTTTTATAGTAAGTTTTCTTTCCCAGGAAATTTGTATGCAACAGTTTGGGAAGTGGAGAAGTAAAACAAAACAAAACAAAAAATCATTCGTAAAAGTGCAAGTAAAATTTCTAATGCTCCCCAAGCAATAATAATAATGTTTTAAAAGTCAAACAATTATATGTAAAAGATATTTAAATGATTAGCGTGATAAAAATGTTCCCACTGCACGTTACTAATTTTTACCTTGAAGTATTTCAGACATACAGAAAAATAAAAAAGAATAATATAATAAAGATTCATTGCACAACACTTAGAATTTTACAATACAAGAAGTTTTCTTCATTGTGAAAATAAAAGCACCTTGTCCAAAGAGTGAAGAATGTTTAAACTCACCCCAGTATTATTTTCCTCCCCAAAATAACGCCTTTCCTGAAGTAGGTGAATATTTTGCCCATCCATCATGTATTTTTTTAACAACATGCATTTGAATTCAACATGTATCTTTACATTGTATGCATCACACTACAGCCTTGCATTCTACAATATATCTCACTTTTTTAGTTCAGTTATTTTTTTTACAACATGCATCTGAATCCATAATTTGTAAATAGTATCTTTACATTGTATGCATCACACTACAGCCTTGCATTCTACAATATATCTCACTTTTTTAGTTCAGTATTTTGTTTTTAAGATCTAGCACCAGCAATACACGTAAAACAAGGCTGAAAGAAAGGTAACAGGTATAGGATATACCATCATTATTTATTTATCCATTTCTCTAATGATATGCATTTAGGTTGCTTCCAATGTGTTAAGCTACAGGCTGCGTGACATGTCCCCTCATGTATAAGTGTTCCATTTTCTGTAAGACCTATAACAAGCATTGGAGAGTCTGGTTCTGGAATTCATGTGTCTTCAGCTTCACTGGATACACATTGGAGAGTCTGGATGGGGAATTCATGTGTCTTCAGCTTCACTGGATACTACCAGATTGCTCTCCAAATTTATACTCTCCCCAACAATGATGTAGTCAAATTAGTCTTTTCCTTTGTGATGTACGCTTTCTGGGCTCAGTCAAAAAAATCTTTTCCTCCCCAAGTTGTAAAAATATATTTCTTGTATGTTCACACTTACGTCTTTAATTCATTCGGAATGTAGTGTGGGGTATGAGATGAGGTAGCGTTCCAATGACATTGGTCTCCAGATGGACGGCAGCGCTCCTTACAAGGCCCACTGATTTAAAGGTCACCGCTATGAGCTGAGTTCTGATTCCACTCTTCCATATGTCTGGTGTCTTTTCCATTCATCGATGTGCCCCCCGTCTCCTAACATCACATTATTTTACTTGGTAGAGTGGTACACTAAGGGGACACACCTTTCCCTCTTATTTTCCTTCTTCAAATTTGCTTGGCTATCTTTGGACCGTTCTACTCTTACATAAATTTTATAATCCTTTTTAAAGAAAATCCTTAATATAGTAAAGTGGCAATAAAACTGTGTAATGTAACCTATTTTACTGATATCAAATCACTTAATCTAATTTATTGGTCATTAGTCAAAATTAAAGATATCCTGCCATGCCCTGACACTTTACATCTTTGAAAAATATGCATATCCTGTCCCCCCTTCCTCTACAAATAATTACTCTCTCTCGGTTTCGGCAACCTTCCCATCATCCATTCTCCCAATTCAGGGGCCTCTATACCCATTCCCACGCCAAGCTTACAGGTTCATTTTTTTTCCTGTTGTCCTTTTGAGAAAGCGTCTTGTAAATGTAATTACTCTGCCTCGGTCCCCAACTGCCGATCTTCCACTCTGATCAATTCTTCAGAGACACGGAAGAGCAACTGCTTCGCTGCTTTAACCATGCATGGTGCCCAGGAATGTAGGTTCACACAGGGCTTCAGTGCCCCTCTGAGACCACGCATCCCATTTCTCAGAGCTCCTCCTGCCCCACAGCGGCTTGCCCTACGCTGAGTCACAGCCAGCCCGGACAGGAATCAGGACTTGGATGGTAAAACCTCCCCTGGAACCCTGGTCTTCCAGCTTCTGAACCAGCTCTCCGACTCTCCCTGTTTTGCACAGCTCCAGCGAAACTTCAGATATTACTCCTTACACGATACCAACACGCATCAGTTTTATGCCATAGAAATCCCCCAGAAAAACTTTCCTTTCCTAGTCTTGCCTCAAAATATGACTTGGCCCTTCTTACTGCCTTGGAAATACGAGCTTTCTCCTTGAAATCAGCTCCTCACCCTCCACCGGGCTTGCCTCACCCTCTAGGAAGCACTTGCTTCTCCCAGGATGTCACCCTGATGGCTCCTGCTGCTCCTGCTGTTAAGATGAACCCACTCTCACAGGAACCGGCTTTTGGGGGACATGACCTCACCTGGCTTGGCTCCAGACATGGGATTTGAGGCCCAGAGAAGTAAAGCAACCTGCCCAGGTTTACACACCCGGACTAGTTTACAAACTCACTAGAACCTGAGTTTCTTCAGACCCCACGGCCCAGTCTCTGTATGGCCTTGCTCTGTCTCCTAACGCTGTATCTGGTGCTGCCAGCTCTAGATTGCTCTTGAATTTAGTCGCACAAGCTGCTTTGGGTGTGCTCTTTACCTTCGTCATCAATGTGGGCTCAAGGCTTTTGACTAGGCCGTGTCCCCTGAACACAGGGTTATCAAACTTCCCTTGAGGTTGCCCCGCTCCCCTCAGAGCAGCTAGGCTGAGCCCACCCCCCTTCCCCCGAATGATGGGGGCTAATTAGCCTTGAGTTTCTTCTCTGACAACCAAGAAGCTTCCAGATTGAAAAATCTCTCACAGTGGCAGAGACTAAAATGAGAATCTGAGATGGTGTAATAGCTACATCATTGGACTCCCATGTAGTCAACCATGGTTCAAGTCCCAGACCCAGGGACTTAAAACTCACACCAGGCACATGTACATACATGCCTAAAGTCCTGAGGGGAAAAGAGAGGAGAGGGGATTGCGATGTGGCCATCCTCCCTGAGGGGTGTTTTCTCACTTTCTGTCTCTCTATCTCTCTTTGTCTGTCTAGTGAGCCTATGCACCCTATAGCAAAGATGTCTAAAAACAAATAAAAAACACAAATAAGAATCCAACTGTGGTTTGAGTCTTGGACCTGGAGGCTTAGAAACTCACGCCAGGCATGTGTGTGTGTGTGTGTGTGTGTGCCCAAAATCTTGAGAAGAGAATGGAGGAGAAGGCATTGTGGAGTGGCCATCCCCCCAAGGGAGTGATTTCTCACTTTCTCTGTCTCTGTCTCTCTCGTGAGCACACATGCCCTATAGCAAAAATCTCTCTCAAAACAAAGAAAAAAAAAAGAGGACCATAAGTTTTAAATGACAGGATAAATAGAATGCCCCAGAGAAAGCAAATTTGTTATTTGTCAGCATGGCGAATTGTTTACTGTTGCTTAAAGTCCAGGAAAATGCACTCTGATGCATCCCGAGTTACTGTCTCTTGGTGAATATTGAATGCTATCAATCAGAAGGAAACTCTGCCTACCACAGAAAATACAAACAATTACAAAGGAATCTTACTTCAAAAGTATTTTTTAGTGAGGGGGGAAGCATAAAAGAATTTGAAATTGTTGAAGTAAAGGAAAAACAAAGCATCCTGCAGTTTCACAGAGCTCCAAATGTATTTCCAGGACTGAGATGAGAGCGCTCTGGGGCCAGGCTTGGAGGAGAGGCAAATTCTGTCCTCTCCACTGCGTCTGGAGGGATCGTCTTTCAGCCGTGGAGAGGAACCAGCAGCGAGTGGATCAGTCTTCCAAAGGCCTATTTAAATGACAGAATTGTAGGCTGGCTCGGTGGCTCAGTGATTAAGCACTGTGATCTTAGAGCTGTGTCCCACAAGGCTGACAGCAGTTCAAATCCTGTGCCGGAGACTTGGACACATGCCGCCCAGTGCACACGTGTACATGCCCCATATCCTGACAGGATGGGGGAATGGAGGAGAAAGGATTGTGGCATGACCATGCCCCATTGGGGAGTTTTCTGTCTGTCTGTCTCTTTGGCAAGTGAAGTGCTCTCTGGCAGTAGACAAAAATACTTTATTTTAAGTAAAAGACACAATGAATTTTAACTATTTGTTTTAACTATAAAATTCACAAAACAAAAAATTTAAGTTAATAGATTATCTTTTAAAATTAACTATTAGGCTTAAAAATTAATGGACTTTAACTGTTAGAACATTTTTTAATGGATAAAGTGAGCAGAAAGCAGAGAATTGCTCTCACATACCTGCACCCCACCTCACAGATGCCCGGTATTGATCTCTGCCATTCTCGTGCTGTATTCGTTACCCTCGTGGACCAACACGGACACGCCATTGTTAACTAAGTCTGTACCCCACGTTAGCCTCTCACTCTTGGGCTGTCCGTTCTGTGGGGACGACAGAGGTCTGATGACACGTATTCACATGACAGGATCAGGACACAGATTTTAAGCTAACAAAATAGAAGAAGACTAGAAGAGGCCATTTTGAAACATTTAGCTGGGCCGGAACAATTTAAATACACTCAAACTCAGCCCCAAACTGAGCAAACTTATTCTTCAGAGTTCCTTCCAGGCAGAAAAGCAATGTAGTAAAAATTAAATAGGTTTTCTTTGAAGATTGTAGTTATTTTGATAAACAGGGCTGTCAGAACGACCAGCGAGACTGCCGCGAGCTCGCACTCGGCTTCCTCGTGCTGTCCCGGTCTGGTGTGGCATCTCCTAGTTGAGGTATGTCCCCCCAGGACCCCACGACCACTTAGTTTCTGTTCTGGCATTGGGCCTACTGTGTTTATGAGGTTCTATTGAGAAATGGAATTGATGATTTCTTCTATAACCCCCAAGAAATCATTGAAAGTTACTGATTTCAAACCACGATTACAACCTTTCAAGTTTTTCTGGAAAAATGTTTTCTTCCCAAAAGGGGGAAAAGACCAGCTCTCCCTGTGAAATGTCTAACTGTAGTCTGTCTCATCCCATCTTCCTTTTATTCTTTTAAGAGTTATTTATTGATTATTATTTTAAATTTACTATAGGGCATGCGCACTCACCAGGAGACACACACACACAGAGAGAGAGAGAGAGGGAGAGAGAGAAATAGGGCTAGCGATTGGCGTAGTGGTTAAGGCACTAGATTCCCACATGGCTGACTGCAGTTCTAGTCCCGGACCTGGTGGCTTGCTTTCTCACTTTCTAGCTCTCTTTCTCCCTCTGTCCCTCTCTGGTCAAATTAAAATAAATAAATAAATAAATAAAATAATTCTTTAAAAAAATAAGAGAGCGAGAGAGAAAAGGAAAGGGGAAGTAAGAAAGCAAGCTGCCAGGTCCAGGACTTGACCCACAGTTGGCCACATGGGAGTCCAGTGTCTTGACTGCCATGTCGCCTGCTGGCCCCATCATCTCATCTTTCAGTATTTTGAAAATTCTCCTCAAACTTGTCCGAAACAAGGCTGGTGTTCCCCACCCGTGCTCTGGGAGCCACCAGAGGAGTCACTGCCTAGCCGACCCCTCCTGGCTGCTCCCATGGAGGCCTTGCTGACCAGGAGAGCGGATTTCCCAGTGGGCCCAGCCCTCCTGCTCCGCAGCTGCTCCCTGCCATTCTACACTCAGTGCTCCTGCTAGCCACCCCCATCCCATCCTCGCTGTCACCCGCCCCAGGACTCACAGGGACGCAGTGGTGACACTTCCCCCTCTCTCTTCCTCCCTGAGCTGCCCTTTTAAGGCCACCCTGGACAAGCAAAGCCCGCTACTCTGCATGGCAATCCCGCTGGAGCAGAGGCTCTCCTCGCTGTCTCAGGAGACCTGGGCAGTACCCAGAGAGGTCCTGAGGTGTCACAAATGGGCCCAAGAGGGCGCTGGCACATGGATGGTGGAGACCGAGGAGGGATGAGCCATCTGCAGGCACACACGACAGGCCCCGCATGAGAAGACTGTCTGACCAAAAAACTTTTCAAAATGAAAATAAAAATGAATGTGTTAAGTGGTGGGGTGGCAGAGGGGTGTGGTCATGCAGTGCTGGAGGCTGTGTGGAAGGGTTGTGGGTTTGTGTCCTGGGTCTGCCTCGACGTGCTCTGGGTCCTGCACCTCGTCCTGGCTGCTGCAGGGCTGGGGAAGGAGCATGGTGTGAAGACTCTGCTGACAGGACCTGCCTCCCCGTGCACCTCCATGGAAGAAACATGCCATATATACATATATACATATATATATAAAACTGAAAGGCCACTACTTGAGGTCGAAAGCCCTGCTCTACACTTTCAGCCCAAATGCTGTTTTTGTCAACCCATGTTGAAATACTTTGGTTTACAGCATTACGCCTTGCTTGTTCTTTGACAAGGAGGTCCGGTAAGAGTGGGAAATGATGTGTTCTCCTATCACCTTGCTCAAGAAGAAAGCTGCAATATTTGCAAAATAGATAACCTTAGTTGTCACTCAAATGTAAACTGTCAGAGAGGATAAGAGATTAACCGATTTCACTGCCAACTTCACGGCGTCATTATTTTCCCCTCTAACTACCTCCTCAATATCCTTGCTGACGAAGAGGTTTTAAAATGGAGACAATTAGAGGCTTTTTGTTTATGAAAAATGAAGTGTTCAGGCACAAAAGAATGCACAGTGGACCTCTTACAGGATGTTTAAAATATCCCCTCATTAAAAGATTTTCTTAAGTGGCTGTTTGTCACTTAATAGAAATCGCTGTCGCTGCTGCTGCTGTTTCCAGGCATCGACACCAGCATCTGGAGACTTCCAGGAGGGTCTTTAGAATTCCACACCACTTGACTTCAGGTTGGGTGGCCACAGACCATTTTTCCATCTTAAAACCACGTTACAAAATGCCGTCAGAGCCGTTGTAAACTGCCAGCCAGAGAACCAGATCTGGTTCACTGATGAGTTTTATTTAGTTTGAGTAGAATCGAAATCTTTTTCAATTAACTACCAGCATTTTAAGCAATTAGTGGATTGCACAGAAAAACCTAGATTGCTCCCTTTTCTGAAGAGTGGCAAGGTCATGCTTTAGGGCTGCCGTCCTCCATGGCCGCAGGAGGAACTTTGGACAGGTGCCAGCTCACGCCAGTTTCCACCAGCCTAGGGGACATGGTCAGTCTGCCCCTTGTGGTCATCAGGCTTGCAGCACCTGCTGTTGCGAACACGCTCTGCAGCCACCGTTATTCAGGGCTTGGCTCATGAACTAACTCAGCAACTCAGATGAAAGAGCCAACGCCCTTCAGGAGGGTGGTGGTAACCGGCAGGACAGAGCTTGGCTGAATGGAAGAGAAGGGGTCACAGAAAGAGCCAGATCCAGGGCCTGCAGTATCGCCCTTCCAGAGAAATCGGACCTTGGTGAGGAGAGCAGACCACCCGGAACGATGAGGGAAACCCCGCATGTATCCATATGTCCAACCGCGTCCAAGCCTCTCCGGCATTGAACTGGACTGAGCGTGTCCTTTGGCTAAGCGGTGGGTTCCTGCTCCCGGTCTGTATTCCTGAAAGAGTGCCACAACTAGAAATGGAATCCAGGAAGAATTCCAGGGCGTAGGAGTCAGTCCAAGGTGAGAATGATTAGGTCCCCGGGAAAGTCAGGACTTGGTTTTCTGGCCAAAAATGTGTTATGACTTTTCTGATGACCGAACAGAACCCAAGGCAAAGGTGGGGAAAAGCACCCGGAACCAAACACGAGGGTGTCAGCTACAGGTGGGGTAGGGCGGTCAACAGCTTAGGGCCCACGCAGTCCGGCCTCCGTGCTCCTGGGCGGGAAGTCTGTCACCATCATCGGGTTCAACCCAGGGATGCCACGGGTCACCTTCCTCCTCTGTAGCCGGCTGAGGCCACGTTCAGGCCGGTCTGCATTGGACAGAGCCCAGTTCTTTTCTGGGCTATAGCACCTTCCAAGGGCATGCCACTTGGGGGGTTATTTTTCTAGTCATCGAAGTCTGGAGAAAAGCCCAGGGGATGGTCTAGTTCTAGAGTGTTAGGGTGCTGCCACCTCCCCTGAACAGCTCATAAGGTAAAACCTGTGAGCTGAGCCTCCACCTGCACTCTAGAGATGTAGAAATACAGAGAGCAAAAAATGCTCCCGGATGTGGGTGGGGTGCGGAGATGAAGGACTGTTGAGAGGATTTAAGCCTTATCTGATGAAAGAAAGAAGAAAGGCTGGCAGGAATGATGGAGGAAGGGCAAGAAAGGTGACAGGCTATTAAACTTGTGGCTGAAGAAACCCCAGGAAGACACCAGGACAGGCTTGGCGTTCCCTGTTTGATACCTATAGAGGGATGATATGACTGACCATCCAAACCTGGGCTCCTCCGAGAGTGACAGTGGGAACTACAGAGATTTCTTGCAAAGAACCAACATGACCTGAGACCTGCCTCAGCAAACCCCGGCAGCTCAGGGGCCACGTAAGGATGCTTCCTGTAAATTCTCAGCCCGCGCTACTCTCTTAATCGAATTACGCTGTTGAGAGGGAAGACTGAGACTTGGTTAGGATGGTGGGGACGGTGCTTTCCGTCTTAACTAAGCATCAGAATTACTCAGGAGTTTACAAAAATTACAGATGCTCAGGGATTAAGCTTGAGCAATTTGGGGTAGGCCCTTATTTTTTAAGCTACATGGTAGTTGTGTTGGGTTACACCGGCTCTACAGCTTCTCCCAGGCGTCGAAGAGACCGTGCCTTAACTTCCCTTCCCCCCAGCACTGACCTGAGCAGGAGTTGGGTGTGCCCTGGATCTAGGGGATTTTCTCCCACAGTCTTAGGGAGGAAATTCTCAAGAGAAGGTGGGGGGTATCGCTTATCTATTTAAGCCGAGAATATGTGCTTCCTGTCAAGGACAACTGGATATTAAAAACGAGCAAACTCTGAATACATTGGGCTGGCATGAAGCATAGCCATCAAGTGCTGTCTAAGAGGCTGGATTCCACCTGGCTGACTGCAGTTTGAATCCTGGCTCCAGTGGATTGAAAAATCCCCCAGGCATGTGTGTTTGTGTGCCTGAAATCCTTTTGGAAGGAGAAATGGAGGAACAGGGGTGCACATGCCCTTTGACAATTAAAAACCAAAACAACCTGAATAAAACCTGTACCTCGAGTGTGTATAGCTTCTTGGCAACACAGACCCAAAGATTTGAGAAGTCATGCTCAAGGGCTGGCCTCCTAGCATAGTGGTTGAGGGAGTGGAATCCCACACGGCCAACCGTGGCTCCAGTCCAGGCTCCTGTGGCTTCAGGGACGCACCGGGCATGTATGCATGCGTGCCCAGGATCCTGGCGGGATGGAGAAGTGGATGCTCTCATTCTCTCTGGTGAGTACACATGCCTATGCAAATAAACATCAATATTTTAAAAAGGCATGCTCACGACTAGCAGATGGTGTAGCAGTAACATCTCTGGATTCCCTCATGGCCGATAGCGGTTCGAGTCCCAGACCTGGTAGCTTGAAACTCATGCTGGGCCCATGTGTGTGTGCCCAAGATGCTGAAAGGAGAATGGAGGAGAAGGGATTATGGCGTGGCCACCCTCTTGAGGGGTGATTTCTCACTTTTCCTCTGACTGTCTCTGTCTCTCTCGCTCCAGCAAGCACACATACCCTAAAGCAAAAAAATCTCTAAAGAAAAATAGTCATGCTTGTGATCCTTGAGATAGATGGAACTTAAGCACAAGGCCTAAAGATGGAGTCACAATGGCCGAGTTTTAACAGAGAGCAGGCTGCATTAGGTCTAGAAACAACTATAGCTAGGGGCAACAATTTCTGTTTGCTAACTCCATTCTAACAAAATTGCAGATTGCTATGGTCTGCTGATCCCACAAAGAATAGGGTCATAAATCACCCAGACTAACATGTAAATATTTTCCTAAGCTCACTTCCTTACCCGAGTGCCAGCCCATTGCTCGGACTGCTTGATGAAAGCCCTTCCTCTCAGCTCCTTTTCAGCAACCCATTCGGGACTCTTCCTGCGTGGGAGCTTGTCTTTCCTGGCTTTAACCAACTCCTGCTTTGCCGCTCCTCCCTGTGTCCATGTCCTGCATTTTTAGGGAGCATGAGACAGGAACCCCGTCATCTCGTGGTCCTGAACCCAACGCTGGCGTTGGGCCTGATAACTCCAGCACCCCGTGTCACTCGGGTTCATCCTTTCTCACTCCCTAGAGCCACACAGACACCTCGGACCCCATTCACTGTTCAGAGGTGCCTACATGGAATCGGCCCCAGACCCCGAAGTGAGTTGCTGCAGGACTGCAGAGAGGGTCAGGGCTGTCTTCACCTTCCAGAGTGAGGCTAGTGGGGTGGTAATTGCCCAGAGGGACTCCCTCGAGCTGCTCACACCTCCGTCAAAATCTACACACGAGGAGAAACATCACCCAATGAAAGCCATCTGTGTCCTCATTGTAGCCTCTCTGAAAACCCCTAAGGTTAGACAACCCTCCACAAGGCTCCTTGGGGGCTTCTTGCCTCTGCTCACTCTGCCTTTGTTCCCGTTTTCTCTCAGATCGCCTGGACTCATCAACACCTCAGTGTTCCGATGCTGCCTTAGATCTCGGATCTCGCCCAGCTCCTTTCTCCCCTCCTGGGGCCCAGGCTGATTCCTGACCGGCTCCTCCTTCCCTCCCTTCTCCTTCGGGGTTGGTTTCCAGGGCCAGGACTCCCGGGGTCTTTAGGACGTAAATCCTGCTTGCTCCTGTTCTAGTGGTGGAGAAGCAGCAAGGCTCCCCAGAAGCCTGCGCTGAGGTGGGGAAGGCCAGCACTTCCTGGACCCACAGGACCTGGTCTCTCACGCAGACATCAAAGCACAGCTACACGGGTCATACGACAAGAGTCATGAACTATCGCGGAAGGTTTCAGAAACGACCTTGGGCGAAGATGATGGTTCGCTATAGAAATAAGTGCCAGATGGGGGCTTCTAAATACATTTTTATTACTCACCAACTTCACAGTAGATTAGTAAATACATTTTTTGCCAAAGAGCGAACTGCCTTTCAATGTCTCACTGCCGCTGTTATGTTTTCATAATAACAAAACAAAAGTTGTTGATTATTGTTCTAATCAGGGCCCAATGTAGAGAGGTTAAGAGGTGTGTACAAACTCGGGAAGAAAATAAAACAGATTATATTTTAGGTCCAATATAATCCACAAAATAGAAAAAATTAGGAACAATATAACATGAAATACAATAATTTACACAGTTTTTTCTTTTTTTTTAAACATCTTGAGTATTTTTAAAATTATTTATTTATGCATTCATTTATTTTTTAAGTTGACTAGAGTTAGACACAGAGAGAGAGAGGGAAAGTGAGAAAACAAGCCACCAGGTCCAGAACTTGAACCATAGTCAGCCATGTGGGAGTGTCCAGCGCCTTAACCACCATGCCACCTGCTGGTCCCAACAAGGTTTTTTCTTATTCATACTCTTCATTAGACCCCTGGAACTCTAGCCACCGGGAGCCACTTCTACTGCATGAGCAGTTGTGGGTTAGTGAGTAACTAACACAGCTGGTGCTAACTGAGCATTTGCTAGGTACCTGGCACGGTGTCATGGCCACGGAGTCTCTGTCTCTCAGATGTTCTGCCATGGGTGTGCATAGAAAAGATTATTCCACTGTAAGAGCTCTAGAAGCACACGTCTTCTATCAGCAGTTCTTGAAGTCTTTTTGTCTTTCCTTCCCTTTCTTCCTCTTTCCTTTCTTCCTTCCCCCCTCCTCTCCCTTCCTCCCTTTCTTCCATCCTTTCTTCCTCGTTGCATTTAATATTTAGACTAGCACTACCCACTAGAAACTTAATGTTAACCACAAATTCAAGAAACAACATTTTAACTTTTCCAGCGGCCACATTTTAAAAAGCAAAAAGAAAGAAAGAACATATTATGATTTTTACATGGAATCAATATGAAAAAAATCTTAATGAGGGCTTTTGCAGTCTTCCTTTCCATACTGAGTTTTCAGAACGTGTTCAGCACCTCTCAGTGTAGAACAGCTGCATTTGGGGCCAGCCCATGGCCAGGTTGTTACGGAGGGTGGATCTCACATGGCTGACCACATGTTTCAAGGCGTGGACCCGGCGGCTTGAAAACCATGCCAGGCACTTGTGCTGCATGCCCCAAATCCCAAAGCAGGGGAGAGGAGGAGGAGGGACTGCAGCCCCTGGGGGAGGGGTGTGCTCTTGCTTGCTCTTCATTGAGCACACCTTCTCTCTGGCAAAATGAAATAAGTTCAGTCAGAAAAGTTAAAGTAGCCGTATGTCGAACGCTCAGTCGTCACACATGGCTAATGGCTATTGCATCAGAAAGCGCAGTTTCAGACAATCTGAGTTAGAGACTGAAATCGTGATGCAGTCACGCCACGCCAATTTCTGGATGCTCCCTGTTTTCCTTACTGGCACCCCAAAGTCTCCTTTATTTATATGCTGATATTTGGGACAAAGCACATTGGCAGACTGAGCGCAGGACACTGGTGTGAAAGACATCTATCTTAGTGGGATAAGGTATTAAAGAATGCGCACAGTACCCAGCAAACACTGTGCCCCTAACATTGGAGCAACTGCATGGCCCACCGCACGAGGGACACGGCCTCAGCCCTGCTCGGAGGATCTTTCATGAGCGGAGATGACCTGCCTCCCTTTCCCAAAGAAGTGGAAGCGTCGCGATCTTTAGTAATTTGCTCAATGTTAGAACCACAGTAAGTTACAGAGCAGATCCCAAACTAGGTCTGTCTGTTTCCAGACTCAACCCTCCACCCCACCATATTGCCCTTCTGAGATAAGACCACGAGGCTAGAGAATAGCAGCGTGCGTACATGCTCACTCCATCACGGCGGGAGAAAGACCACTGCTCCCTGTGGCCGCTGACACGTCCTCGCATGGCGCTGCTATCCATCCAGGGTCGCAAACATCCTTTCATCATCTCTGCCAATCTTTCCACTGGTTTCTAGAACATTTATTACAGAGCGTTTTAGAAAATCATCTTCTATCCCTTTAAATAAAAGAGAAAGAGTAGGTAACCTATCTATTATGGTTCAAAATGGAAACAAGAAGTGGGACCAGCAGTTAGCGTAATGGCTGTCGCTGGACTCCCATGTAGTTGACCATGGTTCGTGTCCCGGACCTGGTGGCTTAAACTCACGCCGGGCGCGTGTGTGTGCGTGCCCAAGGTCCCAAGAGGAGAATGGAGGAGAAGGGATTGCGGCGTGGCCATCCCCCATGGGGGGTGATTTCTCGCTTTCTGTCTCTCTGTCTGGTGAGCGCGTGCACCCTATAGCAAAAACCTCCTCAAAAAAAAAAAAGGGAAACAAGAAGTTAATTCCTAATTTACCACAGTATTGGTAGATAGAACCAAGAAGTGACCCTGAAATTCCTCTAACCAAAAAATGAAGGTCCTTGTTACAAACTGCGACGCTCCGTTAGGTAAGGTTCTTCCCGACCTGTTTGGAAGGTAGGTGCCAGTGGAAAGTCAGAAAATAATACAGCCCTGTGCATGTATAACCATACAGATAATTGCCTCTATCATTTAAAAATATCATTTGCCAAAATGGTGCCTATGATTAATTATGTACATTTATCACTGAGTCGACTTGAGTACATTATAAAATCCTTTCCCTAAGCTCATACATCTTTTCTCCTCTTTTTTATTTTTTCAATGTTAAGTCCCTTAGTAATTCGAATTTTTTTGTTATTTCTTAAGCTATAATTCACCCACATGGAACTGGCAACTACCCTCCTCTTCGGCTGCAAAGTGAGTGCGTTCTGACTTGCATCATCAAGAACAAGGTGATTTTTTTTTTTTTAATTCTTCAAAGAGAGATTTTGCTATAAGACACATGTGCTCACCAGAGATACAGAGACAGAGAGACACAGAGAGACAGAAAGCAAGAAATCACCCCCCAAAAGAGATGGCCATGCCACATTCCCTTCCCCTCCATCCTCCTCTTAAGATTTTGGGCACGCACACACACCTGGCATGAATTTTAAGCCTCCAGGTCCAGGACTCAAACTACATGGGAGGGCAGTGGCATAACCATCACACCATCTGCTGATTCTGAGAACAGGGTGATTTTTAAAACCTCCCTTCTTGGGCAGCTGTGACAGCATGGCGTAACACAGTGCTCTGTGAGGCTGGGGCCACTGGGAAGGCCCTGGTTCCTGTCTGAGGTCCCCCTGGGCACACCTGTGTGTTCTTGTGCCCACGATGCTTTACGGAGCTGGGGCAGAACCACAGTGTGAAGACCCTGTTGAAGATCACCCTTCTCACTCTCTGATAGAGTAAATAAATCAGTTTGAAAAAACATCTACCCTCTTGCTTCTTGATGCTCCCAGAACTGAAGTCGTGGGGCAAGACTATCTACTGGGATTCATGAATCTCTGCGACCATTTCCTCAGCCCCAACCTGGGCACGGCCAGGCTTGCTGGGCTGAGGACACAGTGCCGACAGGTGCTTTGGCAGGTTCCGGACTTTGAACCACAGAACACGAGAAACCGCAGAAGAGTCTCCTCTTGATCTTCTGCTATGGCATCTCCTATACCCTTCCTTTTTGTTTTTTTGGAGAGGTTTTCACTGTAGGGCGCGTGAGCTCTCCAGACAGAGAGAGACAGAGAGACAGAAAGCGAGAAATCACCCCCCAGGGGGGATGGTCACGCCGCAATCCCTTCTCCTCCATTCTCCTCTCGGGATCTTGGGCACGCACGCACACGCGCCCGGCGTGAGTTTTAAGCCACTGGGTCCGGGACACAAACCGCGGTCGACTACGTGGGAGTCCAGCGACATAGCCATTACGCTAACTGCTGGTTCCCTCCTACTACCCTTCCTCGAAAATTTCTCTTGCCCAAAGCAAGCCACAGAAACCAGAAAAGGCAACCCAAACATGTATATGTGTTATTCTGCTCTGTCTTCACCTTCCTGTGTAAGAGTAGTCATGGAAAGGCCCTGACATAGTCGTCCTAAGACCTTCCTCCCAGGAGGGCTGCCCCTACCTAGAGGAAAGCACGCAGAGCGGACAGGCCCGGCGGGTTCCCACTCAGTCCCTCGCTGCCAGACCGTCCCCTCTGCCAGCCCCGTGTCTGCGGTGTCCAGTCTCCACTGGGCCCTTCTGAAGCTCTGGCATATAAAACAGGAGAATACGCATTTTGCGATTTTCTCTTGTTAACCCATCTTTGGTTACAGCAGTCCAAGGTGTGACTCCGATGCAGAAGAAGGCTGCCAGAGCTTCCCATCCCTACAGGCTTCACAGTCAACTGCTCCGAGGGAAAAGGTAACACAGTAAAACTACAGTGGTAAGGGACTGCCGGGTGGTGTGGTGGTTAAGGTGTCCGACTCCCATGTTGCCAGTTTGGGTCGAGTCCTGAACCTGGCGGCCTGCTTGCTCACTTTCCCTCTCTCTCTTTTTCTCACTCTGTCTCTCTCTGGTCAAATAAAATTAAATAAACAAACAAGTAAAGTTAAATAAAGTAATTCTTTTTAAAAAATAATACTAAATGCTAAAAATTAAATAATTCTTTAAAAAAATATATATATATAGTAGTACAAGGGGTAGAGAACCACCGCGTGGGGGCTGAGGCTGTTGGGGAGACCACAGCTAGAGCACCCTAAATAGCCTGGCTAACTGCGAGGCTAGAGCAGGGGGATCATGGCATGAAAAGACCCTGTCAAAAAAAAATACCTCTCTCTATATATATATATATCCTTCTTTCATATACACCTATCTTCTTTTTTTTTTGGAGAGGTTATTTTGCTCTAGGGCGTGTGTGCTTGCCAGACAGACAGAGAGAGACATAGAGACAGAAAGCGAGAAATCACCCCACATGGGGGATGGTCACGCCACAATCCCTTCTCCTCCAATTTCCTCTCGGGATCTTGGGCACGCACGCACACGCGCCCAGTGTGAGTTTTAAGCCACCGGGTCCGGGATACAAACCGTGGTTGACTACATGGGAGTCCAGCGACATAGCCATTACGCTAACTGCTGGTTCCTATATTCCTATCGTGTGTGTGTTTGTGTGTGTAGTAATTTTGAAGCCCCAATACGTGGACTGTACCTAGCGTGAATGTGATGGAATTAATGATATTAGCCGCTGTTAGAAAGCAGCCTTAATCTTTAACATAAGGTTCCCTGGGGGTCTCTGCTTCTTCCCTTCCCTGGGCTCACAGAAGATCTAGAATGATCCTGTAATCCCAAGTCTTTGCCTCAGCTCTGATTCCTCCACTCGTTTCCCATCTTTCTGGATTTAAATCTTTTCTTTATTTCTTTCCTTTTTTCCCCCTCAGGGTTTATTTCTTGCATGAAGGACGGCGATCGTGAGAGGGCACCACGGCCCCCCTTCTCCCCAGCAGGCCAGACCGCACGTCCCCGGCGGCCTGCAGGGGGAGCCAGCTGGCCCCAGCTCCAGCTCTGCAGCCATGGGCACTGCTGCTTGGTTTTCACAAAGGTGAGAACGCCCAGAAGATCAGGCCCTGCCACCCCGAGGCCCTCATCTCCGGTTCACCCCTCCACTGGTCCCCTTACTGGGGTTGCCAAACTCTGTGGGCACTTGCCCAGCTCCGAGCCCTCTGCCCTTCAGATCAGTGCGACTGCCCCTCACCTCTCTGCAGGGCGTCTTCCCACGCTCCCCGAGACCGCAAACCTCACCCCTCGAAGACTGCTTGTGCCGTTCCGCGTGCGCTTTCCCTCCGCACTGTCACTCCGGTATCTTACCTATTCACGAGTTATCGCTTCACTCCGCACTGGAAAGGAAGCCCCCATAGGACAAGGACTAATTGGTTCTGCTATAGGGTGTGTGCGCTCACTGGAGAGAGACAGAGAGAGAAGGAGAGTGAGAAGTCGCCCCCCAAGGGGACAGCCTTCCCTTTCATTCTGGTCTCAGGAGTTCGGACACAGACACACCTGATGGTGCTCTTCAACCCGCTGGGTGCAGTACTCGGCTGCCGTTGGCCCGGTGGGATCCAGCCCCGTGCACCTCTACACCTCTGCCCACCTCGAGATAGGATCCAGCCCCCTGCACCTCTATGCCTCCACCCACCTCAGAGGACTTCAGTCTTTGGGGTGCACTGATGAATCTTCAGCTGGTAGAAGAGCACCTGGCGCGTAGGAGATAGTCAACATGTGTTTGCCGATGGAGTGAACACTAGGGTCTTGTGTTCTTATTGGTAAAATCAGGACACCTTCCTCCCCAGCACCAGAAAAAGGGCCGCTGGCAGTCCCAGTTCTATGTCCACGTAACTGAAAGTCCTCGGAGAACACAAGTCACATTGCCTATGACAGTGAAAGGGCTGTGGTGTCCCGGGACAGTTGTCAGGGCAACGGACAACTTCACTGGGATCAGAAGCGACAAGAGAAGCTCTCCAGTGTAAGGCTCTTATGTAGGCAGGTTGCATTATTTCACTATAGAACTCAACACCGTTTTGGGTATTTTTTAGATTTTTGTCATAGGGTGTGTGTGCTCACTAGGAAGAGATGGAAAGAGACAGAGACAGGAAGTGAGAAATCACCCCCTTGGAAGATGGCCATGCTACAATCCCTTCTCCGTTCTCCTCTCAGAATTTAGGGCACACACACAAGTACCCGGCATGATTTTCAAGCCAGTAGGTCCAGGATTGGAACCTTGGTCGGCCATGCGCGAGTCCAGTGCCTTAACTACTATGTCACCTGTTGGCCTCATAAGGCCCACACTTTTATGGCAAATAACATTTCACCATAAACATTGCTTTTTCAATTGTCTGTGTCACTCGTTGGACTGTAGCATAAGCTCCGTGAGGCCGAGTCCAGTCCGCCCTCACCTGCACTGTATTCTCAAGGATATTGCAGATGCTCAGTAAGTTTCTGAATGAACAAATGAGTAGCAAGCTACATGGGAGCAAATTTTTAAAAGAATTATTTATTTAATTTTATTTATCATTATTATTATTTTTAAATTTGCTATAGGGCATGTGGCCTTACCAGAGAGAGACAGAGAAAAGGGAAGTGAGAGAGCAAGCCTCCAGGTCTGGGACTTGAACTGCAGTCAACCATATGGGAGTTCAGTGTCTTAACTACCATGCCACCTGCTATCCCCATTGGAGGCAATTCTTTCCTTCTTTCTAAAGGTTTTTGCCATAGGGTGTGTGCACTCCTTGGAGAGGGAGATAGAGAGACACAGTGAGACAGAAAGTGAGAAATCATCCTCCCCCTCAGGGGGGGTGGCAACTTCTGCAATCCCTTCTCTTCCATTCTCCTCCTGGGATTTTGGGCACACATGCACAGTGCCCGGCATGATTTTTAAACCGCCATGTCTGGGGTTTGAACTATGGTTTGCCAAGTGGAAGTCCAACACCTTACTACCTACTGTCTTCATGGAAGGCCGTTTAAAAAAATATTTTGCCAGAAATCGTGTGTGATTGCCAGAGCGAGAGAGAAAGGGAAAGGAAGAAAACATCCTTTATGGAGGGTGGTCGTTCTCACCATCCTTTCTCCAAAATTGCTCCTCTTTCAGGATTGGTCACACACACACATACGCACACTCGCCTGGTGTTTTTCAAGGCGCTGGGCCCTGGACCAGAGCTGCAGTCAGCTGTGTGGGATGGAACGGTCTGAGCACCAGACCACGACCGGTCTGGGAGGCAGATATTAACAAGGGGTGCCGGACTCCCTGCTCGGTGGGAGTGTGCTGAGACAGCTGACTGGGCGTTGATAGCCTGGGTTCTCATGTCCACTGGACCAAGCACCCCTTCCTCGGAGGGGATCAGGACTCTGAATTTGCCTCGAGTTTCCTGTGCTCCTTCCCGACTGGCTCCCTTGGAGGTGGCTACATGCCTTCTTTAGAAAGGGAAAGACCTTCAGTATTTCTTTCAGGTTGTGTCGTAGCTCTCTGCTGGGGTTCGTTGTGAGGGACTTCTCTGCTTAAACCTCCGAAGGAATTCCCTCTTCTTAATCCTTGGGAGGCACTTCACCGTCCCTCCCTCTGATCCCACAGCCTTTGTACAACCCTGAGATCTGGCGTCTCAGAGAAACCGCAAGGGAAAGCACGGCATAGAGGTGCAGTCCCCATCTCCCATCACGCCACTGTGACTACAGAGAGCTGGGCACGTGGCGGAGGGCCACTGGAAGGGGAGACCGAGGGACGCTCACACCAGTGTGTCATGTCAGAGCACAGGTGTCATGGGAGTGTTTGGAGGAGTCCTGACGAGTTCTGGGGGTAGAAAGAGATCCGACCGAGGAGATGACATGAGCTGAGATGTCAAGGGTGAATACAAACACAGAGCCAGAAGGGGCCAAAGCTATCAGGCCGAGGGGACGAGGGGACGACACCAGCAAAGATCCGGGACAGGGAGGGGCGCGGCTTCCTCGAGGACAGGACGGAAGGCCAGAGTGTCCGCACTTACTGAGTGCAGAGAAATTCTATGCGATGAGGTCAGAGTGGAGGGCAGGGATTAGCTCACACAGGGCTCGGAAGCTACTTTAGGGATTTTATCTTTTTTTTTTTTTTTCCTCCCTGGTTTTGGTTTTTGCCATGGAGCCCATGAGCCTCCTGGAGAAGCAGAGATAGTGAACAGGAAAGTGAGAACTCACCTCCGGAGGGATAGACAGGCCGCAATCCCTTCTCCTCTGTTCTCCTGAGAGTCCGGGCGTGCACACACGTGCGTAGTGTGATTTTCAAGTCACCAGATCCAGGACTTGCACTGTGGTCGGCCATGTGGGAGTCCAGTGCCTTAACCATCACAACACTTGCTGGTCCTCCTTTTTTCCCTCAAGATATATAGAAAACTTTTTTGTTTGTTTTTGTTTGCTCTAGGGCAGGTGTGCATTCTGGAGACAGAGAGAGAGGACAAGTGAGAAATCTCCCCCTAGGGGCATGGCCATACCACAATCTCTTCTCTTCCGTCTCCTCTCGGGATTGTGAACGTGCATGTACACCCAGCATGTGTTTCATGTTGCCGGTTCCGGGACTAAGACCTTACAGTTGGCCATGTGGACACAACTCCTCAACCTCTGCGCCACCTGCTGGCCCTCGGAAGCCACTTCAGTGGTGAAGAGAGACATCAGGATTTCCTTAGGAAGAGATCACTCCTGCTGCAGAAAGCAGTGGCTGTTGCACCGCGTAAGTGTAGGTGGCTGAGACTGGTGAGAAAAAGGATTTGGGAAACTAACTTTTACATTCCTTGACAGAGTACGGAGTCCTCTGCTTTATCGATCTGTCAGCCGGAAGTTCTCATTTGGGGCCTGGTGGCAAACTTTCTCCTATGACTAGCCTGCGGTTGTTACAAAGACCCAGCTCGTGAAGAAGGAAGAGAGGGCTACAGGAAAACTCCTGTATTACATGACTGACATTACATATTTATTCATTCCACAAGTACTTATTGTTTACTATGGGCCTGGCGCTGGGCATGAGTCACCGTTGGAGATACAATGGAAGAGAAAGCTACTCAAGTGAAGTAACTCATGCCCATGGATGAAGAAGTTTCTAGAAGTAAGGGTGGCCAATGGTTCGGTTGCTGCAGTGGAAGAAACGGTTATGACACTTGAAAAAGCAACTATGAGTGGGGACCAGCAGTTAGTGTAATGGCTAAGTTGCTGGACTCCCACGTAGTCGACCGCAGTTCAAGTCCTGGACCCAGTGGCTTAAACTCACGCCGGGTGTGTGTGCGTGCGTGCCCAGGATCCCGAGAGAAGAATGGAGAAGAATGGAGGAGAAGGGATTGTGGCGTGGCCATCCCCCCAGGGGGTGATTTCTTGCTTTCTGTCTCTCTGTCTCTGCCTGTCTGGCGAGTGCACGCACCCTATAGCAAAAACAAAACAAAACAAAACAAACAAACAAACAAACAAACAAACAAACCTCTCAAAAAAAAAAAAAAAGCAACTATGAGAGAGAGGGTTAGACTCCACTCCAGATGGTGCACCTCAGAGACTTCAGTTAGTGACCTTGGACCAGGAAGTAAATGAGGGAGACTCTACCTGAGGCATCCTGACAGAGCCTTCCGCCCATTTAAAAACTCTCCCTTACAGAAAGATGAGGATCACTACGTAAACCTTCACTCTCTACCTCGCTCCTGTGGAGCACACCTGCTCGTCTACGGATGGAGAGCCATGCTAGCCCCGCCTGCCTGGCTGCCAGCCAGGAGCAGAGATGCTGTAATTTGCAGTTGACAGCAAGATGACCCTTCCAGGGTCACTATGGCTTCTGTCTCGTGGCAGATCCTCCTGTATGAAGGTGCCATGATGTTAAATCAATAGCTGTGAGTGATGTGGAGATTTGAGATGAAGCTAAACATAGCTTCCTTTGATTTTACCATTTCATTTTTCTTGCCGGACACCACTTTAGAAGAAGAATCACCTCTGGATAAATCATCCGCTCAGGCTTGCTCTCCTAACCAATCGCCCTTCTCCAACGGGGACTGGCAAGGCCGAGCGTTGATTGTCTTCACTTAGGGTTCCATGTAGGGTTTCCATGGAGAAAAAGGCTCCCTCTGTTTTGTTTTGTTGTAAGACTAGGGCAGATATGTGTGCCAGAGAGAGAGAGAGAGTCCCTCCTCCCCAAGGTGCCTGGTCAGGCTTCAATCCCCTTCCTCCATTCTTCCTCCTCACGAGGATGTCCAGACCCGTGCACATGCACACATGCACAGGGTGTGTCTTTCAAGTCACCCATGTCAGGATTCAACCTGTGGCCAGTCAAGTGGGATCCACTCCTTCCACAAAGCACTTAGGCACTGTACCTTAGACTGCCCCCGTGACATGTACAAAGCAGCGGGACAAACATTTCTGCAGGAAGTAGTCAGAAAGTTGTCATTGCCAATCACAGATTTCACACCAAGTAGCTCAGTAATGAAAATCAAAGTTGGAAAACAGTAACATTTAAGCTCAAAAATATTCTCATTTTGTCTCCAGTCATTTAGAAAAGGGTATCTGTTATCTGTGGTGTGTAACAAAGTGCCTCCAAATGAAAGGGCATAAAACAAGAGCCGTGTATTCAGCTCTGTGTCCTGTGGATGGCAGTTCAGGCTGGGCTCGGTGGACAGCTCTAGACCTTCCTGGGCTTCCTCGTGCATCTGCAGGTCTCTGCCAGCAGCTGCCCGTCTGTGAGGTGCCCTGCTTCTGGGGACTGGCAGGGACCGTGGCAGCCCTGGGATCAGGCTAGATGTCTTTCAGCCGGAAGGGTGGCTTGGGCTTCTCTCCGTGGAGACTGGGCAGGGCTTCTAGTGCTAGAGTGGAAACCTCAGGACTTCTCCAGACACGGCTCAGAACAGACACAGCCTTGCTCTGGTGACGTTCTGCTACGCGAGGCAAGTCACAAGGTCAGGTCAGATTCAAGGGGTAGAAATACAGACTCTGTTGACAGGAAAGGCTGACTGCAAAATCATACTGTAATGGGACCATTTTGCTATCGAGCACAAATAATGTATCGTATTTTATCCTATTTGACCCACATGTTGGTGGAAAAAGTGTATGATATTTGACCATAGTACCTTGAAAGGGAAAATATTTTGATTATTTTCCTTGGTGGTGGTTTCAAACTAGGACCTCCCTTAAAGCAGCTAGTTAGGATGGAACTGTGTTAACGGAATCATTTTCTGCTTCTTTTTGGTTTTTGTAATGATAAGGAAAATCCTCATGTTTTCAGTGGCTGTTCAGTGCCTGCATGGCATAACCAATACCAGACAAAGCAGAACTTGTTTTGTTATTTTAAAAAGTTTATTATTTAATTAATTAATTTTATTTATTTTTTTACTATTATCTTTTTAAAAATTTGTTATAGGGCATGAGTGCTCATCAGAGAAAGACAGAGAGAGAGAGAGAGAAATTGAGAAAGCAAATTGACAGGTCCCATACTCAAACCGTGATCGACCATGGGGAGTCCAGTGCCTTAACCTCCACACCACTTGATGGTCCTCAAAGCAGAACTTCTTAATAGCAAGAAACACTAGTTGCCGGCCTGATCATCTTTATGAAGTTTTCAGAATTGCCACTGGAAAAAAGACATTTCTTTGACAACTGGTGCTATTTCCATTTTTGTCTGATTTTCAACTCTCTCTCTTGTTAAAAAGGCAAATGAGGGCCCCAGAATATACTGAACGAATAACACATATTACTGGAAAGATATACACTTGACCACTTCTCTTTGTAACATGCACACTTCTTACGGATAAAAGGACATTTCATGGAAAGGGAGTTTTTAAATTATTTTGTATGCGTATGGAGAAAATAAAACTTTTTGATGTCTTGGCTCAAACTGAATAGGATCTCCCTTAATAGCCCATGTAGTACTTTAAGATGATTTATTATTATGCTAATATTTTAATGTAATATTTATTAAGCATCGGAAGTGTGCAGAATACTAGATAGTCTACATAAAAGATCCTGATGGATTTCAAGGGAAGGGCTAAGAAATGCACTCTCCTAATCCACAGGAAAAGAGGGTAATTCAGAATCTAGCTGAAGCAATAAATCCTATTTAATTTAGCATACATCACATGCCAGAAAAACGGAGACTAATGGAAACCGAAAGTGATAATCTCTGATTAAAGGGTAGTCATTTTAAGAGCACACTTTCCTCCCTAGACTTGAGTTTTGAAAGAGTCAATTCAGTAAAATATTTCTTATGTAAAAAAAAAAAAAGTTGTGGCCAATAATCCTCTGCATTATTATCTGAAGTTCCAAGATCATACGTTATGGTGGTTTCTATAGAGACCAGCCTTACGACTATTATCCCAAAGTACAGGATGAAATGCTTTAAAAAATTATACCTTAACTCTAACTTTACAGCGTCACAATAAAATTTACAATGTTGGCATAAGGTGTACAGAAGCCTCAAACTGAAGTTATAGGTCTTTAGGAAGAGGACACTTTGCTGAAAAAATTAATATTACGGTTTAAAAACAGCATCTGCTGTGGCCAAGTGAAATGAACAATGACAAAAGGGGCAACTCCTCAGATGACTGAGACACAAAGGAAGAACAGAAGACACTGCAGTTTGAAAAATACCAAGGCCCAAATCCCCCTATAGCATTTTATTTGGAAAAAAAATGCACATAAGTTGATAAAAGAATATTTTAGTTTACCGTAATTCTATGCTTTACTTAACCAGGTTAAATCTGGGGGTGGGAGGAGGAAACGTCAAAGCTGAAAAGGGGCATAGAAATAGCATTTGCTCTTTATGTCCTCGTCATTTCCAACTAAGGGTTATTATATCTTCTGCTCATCTTTAAACAGAGTTTCACCAAAGTGGATGAAATAATAGTCTTTGGTAAAAATTGGTTGAAAATAAGTTCTCTCACTCTCTCTGTATATATGCTCAAATACATACTGCATATACACACGTGCGCACACACGGCACCAATGACGTTCTTTTTATTTTTAACCTTTTTAGACTGTTTTTTTTCACTTTGCAATATGCACTTAATATCATTCACATCTTTATGTGGTTTCGATAGATCGTTTTTGTCAACAAAAACTTTACTCGGTTCATTCAGAAAACGTTGGCAAAATAAATTTCAGTCGCAACTTCACAGATACAAGCTTCAAAGTACAAATTCGTATGTGCCAAAAATACAGGTGATACTTATAACAACAATTTACAGATGTGAAATCATGATAAACTGCAGTTTCACGAGAGATCGCAAACATCTCGCACCTGAGTCAGTCCTCTTCTTAGGCAAAGAGCTCTGTTGATCACGGATGAATGAACAGACACCTACTAGAGTGAACTAGTTCCAGACAATAAAAAAAACTTTATCATTTATAGTCTTCAAAAATTATTTGTACTTAAAGTTCTATAATTTGATAAAGTAGTCCCGAAAGAATCTGTAGACTAGTTTAACAGACAAATAATACTTCTGAAGGGCTGCCAGGGGGCGTGGTGGTTAAAGGTGCTGGACACTCCCACATGGCCAATTGCAGTTCAAGTCCCGAACCTGGTGGCTTGCTTTCTCATTTTCCCTCTCACTCTTTCTGTCTCTCTCTTATCAAATTGGAAAATAATGACAATAAATTTTAAAGATAAATAGAATAATCCTTAAACAAAAAACCACACAAATAACACTTATAAGCAAACGTAATTGTCCTAATTTATTTTTCCTCACACCCGCCATCCACCACCCACTCTCCACCAGCCACTTCTCCCTACTGTCACTGGCATGCAGACGCATCCTTTCCGCCATGACGCCTTCAGATCTCTCAGCTGCCATAAAATGCAGACACTCAGTACAAACTGAGCGGGGATATACAATGCATGTCTTTCAAAGTCTGGCTCACTCTGCTTAAGTCTTTTATATTTATCTATTTTGAGTTGAATGATGGGATCTTAGTGTTTCTTATAGCTGTATAATATTTCATGGAATAATATGTATATAGTACAATTTTTCAACCCAGTCATCAGTTTTTGGACACTTAGGTTGGTTCTTCTGTGTTTTAGCAATTTTTTTCTTTTTTTTTGGAGAGGTTTTTGCTATAGGGCATGTGCGCTCGCCAAAAAGTCAGAGAGAGACAGAAAGACAGAAAACGAGAAATCACCCTCCAGGGGGGATGGCCATGCCACAATCCCTTCTCCTCCATTCTCCTCTTGGGATCTTGGGCACACATGCACACGCGCCTGGCGTGAGTTTAAGCCACCGGGTCTGGTACTGGACCCATAGTCGGCTATATGGGAGTTCAGCAACATAGCCATTAGGCTAACTGCTGGTCCCCAGTGTTTTAGCAATTTTAAATAATGCTGCAATAAACATGGATATCTTTTCAATTGTTTTCTTATCATTTGGGTAAATACCAAGAAAGTAGGATTCTGGGATCATATGGATTTTTATAAAAGTTGTACTAGCTTTTTGGATGTCTGTAAACAAGTAAAATAATAGAAAAATCCATATTTATATTTTATTTTTATTTTTTTAAAAAAGATTTATTAATTTATTTAATTCCATTTGTTATTATTATTATTTTTTAATTTGACCAAAGAGAGACAGAAAGAGAGTGAAAGGGAAAGAGATAAAGCAAGCTGCCAGGTCTGAGACTCGAATCAAGGTCGTCCATGTGGCGATCCAGCACCTCTAACCACCGCACCACCTGCTGGCCCCCACACTTATGTTTTCTTGGGGAATGACAGTAGATGAAGCTGGAGAGAGAAATATATCCTAATTATTAGCTGAATATTGGAAATCCATAAATGAGGATCAGCTCTGTAGCAGTGGTTAAGTACTGTGTGTAGGGAGCAGGTTACTACGTGACTGACCACAGTTCGGATACCCGCTCTGGTGGCTTGAACCCTGACGAGATGGAGAAATGGAAGAAAAAGGATTGCAGCAAGACCATCACTGGGGGATGCATTCTCTCTGTCTCACTCGCTGTCTCTCCCCGGTGAGCACACATGCTCAATTAAAAATTGAAACTATCAATGAAAAAGAGGGGCCGGCCTGTGGCGGTGGTGAAGATGGAATGTGGGGTGGCCAACAGCACAGTCGGAGTCCTGGCCCCGGCATCTTGAAAAACATGCCAGGCACATGCATGAGCCAAAAATCCCAAAAGGAGAGAGACGTGGAGGAACAGGGATCGAGGCGTGACAATTACCCAAGGGAGTTCTCTCCCCTGCTCCCGCTCCAGTGAGCACACACTCCCTCTGGCAAAATGTAAAAGAAAAAAAATAAAGAAAAACACCACAAATTAACTTTATTTCTGTAAAGGCTACTTACGACTTTTTCATTTTTAAAAATGTACGTGAGGATCAGGAGATGGTGTGGAGGTTAAAGTGGTTGAATCCTACATGGCCACCTACGAGGCTTGAGTCCCGAACCAGCCACTTAAGAAACCACACTGGGTACAGGTATGTGTGTGCTTGCAGCAAGACCATTACTGGGGGATGCATTCTCTCTGTCTCACTCGCTGTCTCTCCCCGGTGAGCACACATGCTCAATTAAAAATTGAAACTATCAATGAAAAAGAGGGGCCGGCCTGTGGCGGTGGTGAAGATGGAATGTGGGGTGGCCAACAGCACAGTCGGAGTCCTGGCCCCGGCATCTTGAAAAACATGCCAGGCACATGCATGAGCCAAAAATCCCAAAAGGAGAGAGACGTGGAGGAACAGGGATCGAGGCGTGACAATTACCCAAGGGAGTTCTCTCCCCTGCTCCCGCTCCAGTGAGCACACACTCCCTCTGGCAAAATGTAAAAGAAAAAAAATAAAGAAAAACACCACAAATTAACTTTATTTCTGTAAAGGCTACTTACGACTTTTTCATTTTTAAAAATGTACGTGAGGATCAGGAGATGGTGTGGAGGTTAAAGTGGTTGAATCCCACGTCGCCCCCGGCGGGTGTTGAGTCCCGAACCAGCCACTTAAGAAACCACACTGGGTACAGGTATGTGTGTGCCAAAGTCCGAGAGGAGAATGGAAGAGAAGGGGTTGAGATGTGGCCATCTTCCCTGGGGGGTGATCTCTCACTCCCTCTCTTTCTCTATGTCTGTCTCTGTCTCCAGAGAACACACGCGACCTACAGTGAAAAAACAAAGAAAAAAGCAAAAGGTGTACTGGGACCAGCAGTTAGCGTAATGGCTATGTCGCTGGACTCGCACGTAGTCAACCGTGGTTCAAGTCCCGCACCCGGTGGCTTAAACTCACGCTGGGCGCATGTGCATGCATGCTCAAGATCCCGAGAGGAGAATGGAGGAGAAGGGATTGCGGCATGACCATCCCCCCTGGGGGGTGATTTCTCGCTTTTTGTCTCTCTGTCTCTCTCTGTCTGGCCAGTGCACGCACCCTATAGCAAAAACCTCTCCAAAAACAAAACAAAACAAGCAAAAGGTGTACTATCGATGTCTATGATTACCATGTAATAAAACATAAATATAAACTTTTACTTTCTTCGTAATATCCATTCATGGTAATAAGTATTCTTTTCAAGGAAGGAATATAGTGTTACTTAAACATTCACGGAGAACATTCTAGGACAGTATACTTCGTGTGGATTATATTTATATTTATATGTTAAAATCCATACAATAACATTGTACTGTGATTTTTACTTAAAACTTTGAAGAGAGAAATCCAGAGCAGACATGCTCTTATAGTAAAAGACAATATGAACATTGCATATGGCGATAAAATCACCTACCAATTTCAGCTTTATAGTTAAAAACCTGGCCATAAAACTCTGTGGTAAATATTCCGAAGTCTAGATAATAAAAAGTGACATGGAAATTGGTTGAATCAACCAGTTCTTGTTTGCTTCCTTTAAAATTTCATAGAACCACATTTCCATTTGTAATACACAGCAACATAACGCGTATTTGCATATGTGTTTAATTATCTGGTTTAGCTGTTTATCAAAATGACTGCTAAAACTTCTGTATGTTTAAAAAGTCTGCCACGTTGGTATTATTTAAAGTATGTTTTGAGATGGGCAAAACAACAATAAATAGAGTGTCAGTTTATAAATAAAAACATGTTTAGATGCCTCTTTCAGAATATTGCAGCAGCTTGCAAAACTGCGTCTGATTATCTGTAGACTAAGAGAATGGATGTTGTTAAA
>NW_006159626.1:1401498-1408063 GCF_000334495.1 Tupaia belangeri chinensis
GGGAAAGAGATAAAGCAAGCTGCCAGGTCTGAGACTCGAATCAAGGTCGTCCATGTGGCGATCCAGCACCTCTAACCACCGCACCACCTGCTGGCCCCCACACTTATGTTTTCTTGGGGAATGACAGTAGATGAAGCTGGAGAGAGAAATATATCCTAATTATTAGCTGAATATTGGAAATCCATAAATGAGGATCAGCTCTGTAGCAGTGGTTAAGTACTGTGTGTAGGGAGCAGGTTACTACGTGACTGACCACAGTTCGGATACCCGCTCTGGTGGCTTGAACCCTGACGAGATGGAGAAATGGAAGAAAAAGGATTGCAGCAAGACCATTACTGGGGGATGCATTCTCTCTGTCTCACTCGCTGTCTCTCCCCGGTGAGCACACATGCTCAATTAAAAATTGAAACTATCAATGAAAAAGAGGGGCCGGCCTGTGGCGGTGGTGAAGATGGAATGTGGGGTGGCCAACAGCACAGTCGGAGTCCTGGCCCCGGCATCTTGAAAAACATGCCAGGCACATGCATGAGCCAAAAATCCCAAAAGGAGAGAGACGTGGAGGAACAGGGATCGAGGCGTGACAATTACCCAAGGGAGTTCTCTCCCCTGCTCCCGCTCCAGTGAGCACACACTCCCTCTGGCAAAATGTAAAAGAAAAAAAATAAAGAAAAACACCACAAATTAACTTTATTTCTGTAAAGGCTACTTACGACTTTTTCATTTTTAAAAATGTACGTGAGGATCAGGAGATGGTGTGGAGGTTAAAGTGGTTGAATCCTACATGGCCACCTACGAGGCTTGAGTCCCGAACCAGCCACTTAAGAAACCACACTGGGTACAGGTATGTGTGTGCCAAAGTCCGAGAGGAGAATGGAAGAGAAGGGGTTGAGATGTGGCCATCTTCCCTGGGGGGTGATCTCTCACTCCCTCTCTTTCTCTATGTCTGTCTCTGTCTCCAGAGAACACACGCGACCTACAGTGAAAAAACAAAGAAAAAAGCAAAAGGTGTACTGGGACCAGCAGTTAGCGTAATGGCTATGTCGCTGGACTCGCACGTAGTCAACCGTGGTTCAAGTCCCGCACCCGGTGGCTTAAACTCACGCTGGGCGCATGTGCATGCATGCTCAAGATCCCGAGAGGAGAATGGAGGAGAAGGGATTGCGGCATGACCATCCCCCCTGGGGGGTGATTTCTCGCTTTTTGTCTCTCTGTCTCTCTCTGTCTGGCCAGTGCACGCACCCTATAGCAAAAACCTCTCCAAAAACAAAACAAAACAAGCAAAAGGTGTACTATCCATGTCTATGATTACCATGTAATAAAACATAAATATAAACTTTTACTTTCTTCGTAATATCCATTCATGGTAATAAGTATTCTTTTCAAGGAAGGAATATAGTGTTACTTAAACATTCACGGAGAACATTCTAGGACAGTATACTTCGTGTGGATTATATTTATATTTATATGTTAAAATCCATACAATAACATTGTACTGTGATTTTTACTTAAAACTTTGAAGAGAGAAATCCAGAGCAGACATGCTCTTATAGTAAAAGACAATATGAACATTGCATATGGCGATAAAATCACCTACCAATTTCAGCTTTATAGTTAAAAACCTGGCCATAAAACTCTGTGGTAAATATTCCGAAGTCTAGATAATAAAAAGTGACATGGAAATTGGTTGAATCAACCAGTTCTTGTTTGCTTCCTTTAAAATTTCATAGAACCACATTTCCATTTGTAATACACAGCAACATAACGCGTATTTGCATATGTGTTTAATTATCTGGTTTAGCTGTTTATCAAAATGACTGCTAAAACTTCTGTATGTTTAAAAAGTCTGCCACGTTGGTATTATTTAAAGTATGTTTTGAGATGGGCAAAACAACAATAAATAGAGTGTCAGTTTATAAATAAAAACATGTTTAGATGCCTCTTTCAGAATATTGCAGCAGCTTGCAAAACTGCGTCTGATTATCTGTAGACTAAGAGAATGGATGTTGTAAAAAAAAAAAAAAAAAAAAAAAAACTCCAGCAAACCACAGGGAAGTTAAGGGAGACAGAGGAAATGTGGGCCATTCATGATGGAAGTCGAAAATCACAGAATTGCAGTAGAGACTGATTCATTGGATTTTTAGTCGATTTTTTCCCCTCATTTAGCTGCACACTAGAGAGATTGCTAGATCAGAAATAGGAAGAGTATTTCTTTATGTTTCCAAGGAGAGAAAAACTAGCAAAGAGTTCTTTCTAGAGTTTCTGAAAAACTTGCTCTGAAAGAGGGTGGGGGGGGAGAGCGCTTAATTAGTAACTTCAAACCCTCAGTGGGCAGGACTTCTGCGTGACTATGTGGTGATAAGACCTGGTGTCAGAATTCATTGTAAATATTCCAGGAAGATACTGGGTTGTTGGAAAAGTCGTGACACAATTTTGCACAGAAAAATACGGCATGACTTCTCGGACAACCCAAGAGCGACTTACTTACATGCCTCATGTTGGCAACCTGTTAGAAAGTTTTGTGTTCAGGTATTATTTCTTTCATCTTCGCTCTAGAGTTTCTTTCCCACACTGTCTCCTGGATATCAGCTCTAATGTGACTGCTATTTCGAGTGGCTTTGTTTGCAGGCTGGAGGGTTTGATCGCCACTTAGTTCCTTCACGCAGACACCTGGTCTGCTAGAACTTCACATCTATCTGGTGGCACTAATTCAAATGAAAAACAAGTCCGGAAAAGATGAACTTATATTTAGAAGCAAGCTCCCCGCCCCCCGGAAGTCCCATCTTGAAAATGTCATTCACGAATAATTTTGTGCCATGTGAAAATTATTTAAAAGGGGAACCAGCTGTTGGCGTAATGGCTATGTCACTGGACTCCCATGTAGTCAACTGCGATTCTGGTCCCAGACCCGGTGGCTTAAACTAACGCCAGGTACATGTGCGTGCGTGCCCAAGATCCCATGAGGAGAATGGAGAGGGGATCGCGGCATGACCAGTCCCCCAGGGGGTGGTTTCTCGCTTTTTATCTCTCTGTCTCTCTCTCTTTCTGCACTCTATAGCGAAAACCTCTCAAAAAAAAAAATTTAAAGGGATCACTTCGTTCTAATAGAGAAAACCATATGACTCATTCAGTAAAGTACCAACATTACTACTTTCACAGCTCACTGGGAATTCCTGCTTTAACAGCTCACTGGGACACTTCTCCAGAGAAGTAAGTACAGAACTTATTTTTGCCTGAATTGTTGAAATAGTTAAGGTAAAAAAGAAATGACCTGGATCCGTGGTTCTCAATCCTCTCTGCTCATTCGAATTCCTCGGAGAGCTTTTAAAATGACAGAGTCCAGGTTCCCACCCTTAACCAACTGAGGCAGGAGGTGGGACCCTGGCACCGGCTTTTCAAGCACGTTGCCTAAGTGATTCTAATTTCCAGCCAAGATCAGCACCCTGATCAAGGTAGTTCAAGGTCTAAATAAATCAGCTAATAAATACATCCTGACTGAGTTTTAATTAGAGGCATGCGCATGATTGTTTCTATGTTGCTTGATTTAAAAACACCAGTGCACTTGGTCACCTGCAATTTTAAATGCAAATGTTTTTAAAATGACAGTTAACCCCATGAAAGTCTGATACCAACCTACTCTTCAGGGGTCAGTTCGCTACAGCGCTGTTGCAATCCCACTGAACTCAACGCATCCCAAACATTCACATTAGGCTCTTACAGTTTTCTATCTGTCATAGGTGAACCTTCGTCTACCTCTGGTAAAATGTCCTTCCTTCTTTAAATGCCAGCTTAAAAGTCATCACTCGGGAACCAGCAGTTAGCGTAATGGCTATGTCGCCGGACTCCCACGTAGTCGACCGCGGTTCGTGTCCCGGACCTGGTGGCTTAAAACTCATGCAGGGCGCGTGTGCGTGCGTGCCCAAGATCCCAAGAGGAGATCCCGAGAGGAGAAGGGATTGCAGCGTGACCATTCCCCCTGGGGGGGTGATTTCTCGCTTTCTGTCTCTATGTCTCTCTGTCTGGTGAGCGCACGCGCCCTATAGCAAAAACCTCTCCAAAAAATAAATAAATAAATAAAGATAAATAAAAGTCATCACCCTTGTAACACCGGGCCCTTCATAAAATGATTATATACAATACGGATCGTATACATTTAAATCTCACGAATGCTCTCCTGAAGAGACCAAGCCACTCTATCTATTGATAACTGTGTCGTTCAAAGTACTTTTCTTTGACTATATTTATTCCAGTATGTCTCTGTCCGATTGCTGCTAGGTAACTCACTATCAATAATTATTTCCGCATAGAATGCCAGCAGGAGAAATCTGATTAAAGGTTTACGAATTATTTTGTGTACACATTTGAGTTATGTTCTGAACAGCAGCAAACTCCAACTTCTTATTCCAAACCCTTGAATCATGTTCAGGGAAGACTACAATGTATCTTTTTTCCCCCTGTTAGCAAAAGAGCTATTCAGATTTTAAATAAATGAGTGATGTTGAAAATATTAGGACATTCCTGTTCTTATGATATGTAGACTTTTCACATTTCATTGCAGTCTGTGTTTGACATGGGAAATGAGGGGTGTTGTTTATCTTACATCACCCCTCTGGGCTGTGAGCTGGAAGCCAGCTCGCTAACTCCCGGATACCTGATAGTTCCCTGACTAAAATGACCCTCCCATGAAGATCAGCATTTTCCCCAAGGTGGAGAAGTGACTTCTCTTCTTCCTGAAGATATGCACACCCATTAAAAGGGTCCAGCGTTTTTCCTGCAAAACTGCTTCTGTCCTATGAACACCCATCAGAGCTGCTATCACAAAGGCTGAGGGAAGAAATCCATCCTTCCTGCAGCAGAAGACAATCCCGAGCCAACACAGGCCCAGAACGCCGAGCTCAGGGGATTACAGACCAGGGAACGAGTACATAACGCTGCCATTAAAATTTTGGTTTAGAGAGTAGAAGCTAACCTTCTGGTGCTTGCCTAAATTTCCCCCCTTCTTTCCTGCTACCGAGTTTTGTGAGATATGCACATAATAGGAGAGCTTCTGTGTTCATACTCAATTTTTTAAAATGAGGAAGGCGGCTGTTTTGTTAGGATTGCTTGCCGTGGAGTCTGTAAGTATAGAATAGTAATTTATATGAGTCACGAAGCAGAAGTCACTCTTCCAGGACAATTTCAGAATTTCTTCAGATAGGATAAAAAATAAAAATCCTGTAATTAAGAAACTACTTAACTTTTACTAAACGCCCCTACCAGCCAGGAAATTGCATGCCTATAGGCTGTTTCTTTCCCCTCAAGTCTTAATCGATCAGGACCCCAGATTCTCCATCAAACGCCGTCCCTCTGAGCTGCGGGCAGCGGGCGGCTGGCTGCGGACTGCGCGCCCACCACTGGAGGGCGTCTGGACGCTTCCAAACAGCCTCGGAAGCGCCTGCAAATTCCGAGCCCGAGGACTGGAAAGCGCAGGAGGGAGACTGATGTTTGATTTTATTGGGCTAATAAGTAAAAAAGAGAATGGGCAGGCTTGGGAGCAAACTCAATTGCCTTTTTTTTTTTTTGTCTTTTTTCTTGAGCTCAGTCCTTCCCACTGAGACAACAAATTCCCTAGAGAGCAAGAGGGAAAAATACCACGACACTCGAGCTTGCCAGGCGGGTCTCGGGGGCCAGTGGTCCCGCAGCGCCGGGCTTCGAACTTGCTCCCTGGGCGCGGGACCGCGAGCGGACGTGTCCCGAGGCGCCGGGACTGCCTGGTTGCCAGGCGATCGCGCTTCAGGGGTGCTGAGGACTCAAGCGCTGCAACCAGCCCTGGGAGCCCAGGAACGCGACGCCTGTTCCAACAATAAAGGAACTCCTTACCCTCCCACCCGGGCCCTTCGGGTTCCCTCTGGGCGCAAGGTTCATGGCGGGTATTTATTTTTCGGGGGAGTGGGCGGCTAGCGAAGCCCAGGGAAGAAACCGAGGTGTAAGGGTTTTCTGCCCCACTCATTTCCTCCCCGTTGAAGGTTCGCGTTGAATTGTAGTCACTTTAAACTGAATTTCCTGATTAAACACACACACACACACACACACACACACGCCACAAAACCCAGAACGTGTTTTCAGAGAATCACATCAAAAAGTCCTGTGTACTGCTCAAGAACCTTTAAACCCCCGGTAGGACGAGGGGGTTAAAGGCACAGCAGGGACTCGGGTTTCCAGAGCCCCGAGGCGGGTGGCGCTGCGACGCGGGGAACCGGCCGAGCCTCTCCAGCACGCGCGTGCACTGGGGCTCCGCTCCAGCCCCTGCCGGACTGCGTGTCACCTGAGCGGCCCAGGGCCAGATTTCCGAGGTCCACCTTACGGGGTCGGAACCGGTTCCTTTAAAGTCACAACACCCTGCTCCCAGGTAAAAAGATGTCGAATCATTCCTCGGCCCAGACAGAATTTAGCATCCAAAGGGTTACACGTGGCTGCGGGGCTGGGGCGGGGCGCGCCTCGGCACTCCCCGTAATTCAATTAGTCAGGTTTCTGGAAGGTGGGGTGAGGGGTGGGGGACGGGAGGCGTGGGGAAGGGAGGGGATGAGGC
>NW_006159626.1:1408301-1409046 GCF_000334495.1 Tupaia belangeri chinensis
GGCCGAGGCTGCTGCCGCTGGGTCGCCGCTGCTGTCGGCTTTACACGCAGGTCATTAACGAGGGGGCGTGCCCGACGAGATTTTTCCCATAAAGCATTTTTTCTCTCCTCTTTTTTTTCCCCCCCTTCTTTTGCAAAACTGACTTTTCCCCCTTTCCACTTCTCGCCTGTCGTTTCCATCCCTCCAGGGCTGCTCGCGCTGCGGCTGCCGCGCTCAAGTTTATTTATTTTCCCGCCCGGGAAGGGGTGTTAGCGTTCGGTTGGAGGTTTTCACCTCTAGTTGCTGCTGTGCCCGAGGAGGGGACGAGGAGCCGCTGCGGGGGGACCGAGAAGGTTTCTGATGTAGCCATCGGGGAGGTGCCGCTCGCTCGTGCGCTTTTTCCCCCCTCTCTTCTCCCGTTTCCAACTGATTGATGCATCTCTACAAGTTGCTGGGCTTGGGGCCGGACCGGTCGGAGTCGCAGGGGCACTTTTGAGAGCTCGGCCCGGGCTCCTGGCACCGCGTCTGCGGGTTCAGCCTCGCTCCTGGAAGGCGATCGGGGACTGGCATCAGCACGTCCGGGAGTTGGAGGATCCATTGGAAAGTGATTGTTTCCTCTCGCTCTCCAGCGGAGCAGCTGGGTCGGCGTCGTCCTGCAGGTCCGGACACCCCCGCTCTGTCTGGCGGGCTGGTTCGTCGCCTCTGCTCCTCATTCACTCCGGTGCACCCGCACCCAGCCAAGCGCAGCACGCGCGAGAAAGCTCCG
>NW_006159626.1:1409409-1410041 GCF_000334495.1 Tupaia belangeri chinensis
CGGGGCCCCGCCGCGGAGCCGGGCCCGGCGGGCCGGTGTATGTCTCCCCGCGGCCGCGGCGCGCAACTCCCGGTGACTGTGCAGCGCGCGCCGCCGCCTGCTCCTACCCGCGCTGCCGCCGCCCGGCCCGGCGCGCACCTCCCTCTCCCGGGGTGACCGGCCTGCCGCCACCGCCCGAGACACAGCTTGGCACCCCTTCCCCCTCGCCGCCGCCACCACACACGCACGCTTCTCTCCATCTTGTGATTCTTTTTTCCTCCGGAACCCTCCAGTGGGGGTGCGAGTTTGCCTCTCCCCCCACCCCACCGCCGTCTTCCCTTCTCGCTCTCCTACCCCTCCCCAGCCTGGTGTGCGCCTCTTTCCTTCCTCGCCCACCTTCATTTTTATTTATTCATATTTATTTGGCGCCCGCGCGCGCGCTCTCTCGGTCCCCTTCCCTCCCTCCCTCCGGAGCCCCGTCTCTCCCCGGAGTGGCGCGTCGGGGGCTCCGCCGCTGGCCAGGCGTGATGTTGCACGTGGAGATGTTGACGCTGGTGCTTCTGGTGCTCTGGATGTGTGTGCTCAGCCAGGACCCGGGCTCCAAGGCCGTCGCCGACCGCTACGCTGTCTACTGGAACTCCAGCAACCCCAGG
>NW_006159626.1:1410274-1410555 GCF_000334495.1 Tupaia belangeri chinensis
CGGCAGGGCGCGGAGCCCGCAGCGAGCGCCCGCGGGGACCCGCCTGCAGCGCGGGCACCGCGGGGAGGACCCGCACACCGCCCCGAAGTTTTGCTTTCCCTTTTTTTCCCTTTCTCCCTCCTTCGTATCCCCTTCTCTCGCTCCGGTGCGCGCCGAGAGCGCACGGGCTAGGGGAAGTGAGGGGGGCTGGGAAGCGGAAGCTTTGGGTTTGGATTTTCCTCTCGAACTGCGAGGGAGTCGTTCGGCCCCGAGCCAGTCTGGGCCCGGCGCGCCCGGCCCCG
>NW_006159626.1:1410791-1411129 GCF_000334495.1 Tupaia belangeri chinensis
CCCGGGCCCCGGCTGGCCCCGGGCCAGTCGCAGCCGTCGCGTGTTCTCGGGCCCTGCAAGTGGGGTGGGGAGGGCGTCCCGAGCGCCTGGCGGACCCTTCCCGGTTCCGACCAGTTCCGAACCCCACTTTCTGCCGGGCCTGTGCGCAGCCGACCTTCCGCTGGGCCCTCGTCGTCTGCTGCTCCACGGCACAGGCCAGCTCCCAGCTGTGGGCTGGTCTCCTTGCCCGCCGGGAGGGGAGACAGTGTGGACCGTACCTAAAACCACAGATTGCCCCCCAGGCTGGAGTGGGAGTTGGGAGCAGAAAAGCGGGAGGCCAGGGGTGAGCCTGCGGTGGG
>NW_006159626.1:1411375-1424894 GCF_000334495.1 Tupaia belangeri chinensis
CGGTGCGGGCGGGAGGGGGCTGGGCTGGGGAAGCGGCTGGGACGAAGACCAGATCTCCCCCAGCCGAACACCGCCGGCCCCACCGGGAGGGAATCCCCCGCCCCGCTAAGCCTGGGTAGTCACACCCAGGTAGCCCGAGAACGCAGAGCCCCGCTTAGCAGGGAAGACACCCCTGAAAGTTTGCTCTAAACAGGGAAGAAAAAGGAGGCTCGCGGAGGTGGGTGGTGGAATGGGAAGCCGTTTCCCATCTTTGACATGCCACTTACCACTCTTAGGAAAAGAGAGGGGCCACCCTGCCAGAGGAGATGGCTTTTATTAAAGCTGACGAGACAAATAGCCCAAGCTTTCCAGTTGTGATGGTGTTAAAAGCAAGTCTCATTATGTTGGTTGGTTTTATTCCCTTTTGGGCTTTATTAGACAGCATATATATGAAAGTGAGGATTTTCTATTTCTTAAGTTTAACGCCTTATTAAATAAAGTAACAGTGAAATCGGTTAGTTGAATTTGGGACATTTTACTCTTGCCTTTTCCTCTCCAAACTTCACAGCTTGAGCCTTTCCATGTGTTACCCGTGTGTTTGGATCCTAGGGTGTTCCAGTGTTCCCGGGTTAAAACTGAAAGAGCCAGCAGCACTCCTCCTCTGACCCCCCTCTCCTTAACCTGTCAAGCTAGTCTGAGTTAGTTTGAGGACATTTTATCTTAGGTTATCTCTGTTTTATGCTTTTGATACTGTTGTTTGGTTTGAGATTAGCCCATTGATTTTTGTCACACGTCATGTTTTTTAATAGCTCTGCCCTGCCTGCAGAAAACTGCCCTGCTCGGGATGCCACGGTGGCTTTGAACCTGCCCAGACAAAGTTACTTTGTAGAATTTTAAAATACCAGGAGTATTCTTAAGTCAGTGTTCTAATTGGAGGTGGGTGGAAATTCTTGACTGTTTCATCGTGATCACTGATAATGTCCAAAAGAAAGCAGTCTGTACCTCAGCCCTCCAGCCCAAGAGGTTCAGCTCCCACGGTTCCTGTGCTTAGGGCTTATGGATGCATTTCTCTTGGTTTGTTATCACAGTAACACTTGCTTTAAAAATAATATTTTAAAAGTAAATAGGGGTAGGCAATTTTAGGTCTGCAATGTTGAATAAGATGGTATCTATTGGGTACACTGAGAAAAGTCAACTTGGAGGTAATCTACATGGGGCCAAATGCAGAATTTTAAAATAAAACCTAACAGTTTATCATAAAAGATAATGAGGAAATGTTTCAGAAAATTTGCATGGACTTTTAACTGTATTTTAGAAATTCAGTGTCACAGGTTTTCTTTTCACATATATTATTTCGTAAAGTAAGCTGGCCATACTTTTGGTTTTATAGAACTTGTCTGTTACAATTTTGCTAATGTAGTGGTACAAGCAGAAGACTTTCACCTTTTGAACAAAGTAGACAACTTGAATTGCAAGGTAAATAGATTTAAAATTTTCTCCTAGAAGAAAAGTTGAGTGGACACATTAAGCTTATAATAATAGGTAATGTGTCTAAATGAGGTAAATATATTTTAGCTTACACTAAGATTTAATTTGAAATTATGTTTAGATGAAATTAGATTAACTGTATCTTGGTCTCAGGAATTAAGTGTCCTATTGTGTAAGTTGGAGAAACTTGGAGTGCTGATGGGAGTCTGTCTGCTACAGTGTTTCCTCACCACCTCTCATTGAAACCATAGGAATAAGTAGGTCTAGGTTCACTGGAGAAAATACTAAATTTATTGGCTGACAGTAGAGTTTAACTGTTAGAATCTATGTTCCCAGGTATTCCCTTCTGAGAAGTAGCTAATTCAGCTTTCAGATGCTGATAACTTTTTACTTGCCAATACGTGTTGGGTGATTTTAGGTGTTCACTTGGCACAGATGTGTGACATAGCAACTAAACACTCCGTCTGGATGGAAATACAATGTACGGTAACATTTGCCTAAATGCACTTCTGTAGTCCTCACATTCGAAAATGTCTAAGAGTTTTCATCTGAAAGCATGAATGATAGAATGATGCTTGCAATGTCACGCTGAATTCTAAACTGGCATGGCACGAAGGAGCTTCGAGTAATGAAAAATCCAAATCAAGAAGAATCACCTATTTATCCTGAATTTCTTTAAGAATGTAGAAAGCTTTTAAGGAACTTTTAAGAATACTTGTAGCAATAAGACTTTATTCTCTCTTAGTAGTTATGCTTAATAATATTACTTAACATGAAGAAAATTCCTCGTAGTCTGAAGGTCCTGCACACACTTTGGTGCTTCCAGTAAGAACATTCTCTTCAACACTTGGCGTATATTGGCAAGTTCTTCTGGGGTTCCCTCCACGAGGCTCCAGAAGGATGCGAGGATAATTACGCTTGTCTCCTCCTGGCTGGCATTGTGAACGCAAGAGTGAAATAACTGCAGCAAATGTACCTCGCGCACTTGTGGAAACTGATTCTCCTCACGTGGTCCTTTGCTTTTTTGTGAAGGTTTGAACCTCATCGGTTTAAAGGGTTATTCTCTTCAGGGGGAAAGTATCTCTGTACTTCATCAAAGAGTGACGAAACTTTTATCCTAATCTGTTTTCTTTGGGCTTTTTCAATTCTGGAAGGGGCTTGTACATTAAGTATTTCATAGTAGGGTAGGAAGTCACTGACACCATTTAGTTTTGCTAACGTGTAATCTTGGAGTTGTGAAGTCATGTGAATTCTGGGTCAACACTCCCAAATCCTTCTGGTGGTACAGGTCATATGTTGGTGGCTAAGTAGAGGGAAGTAGTAACGTCATTTTCCTAATCCTGTGCCCTGGGGTGTTTTTCTTTCAAATTTTAACTTCATTGATTTTTAGAATATCTGAGTCATTATCATTTTGGTAGATGTAGACCAGCCTACTGGCCTTGTGCCTTCTCACTGGAAATAAATGAGCTCATCATGGTTTAGCCTGAAGATTTGTTGTGATGGAGGGTAGAGAGTTGATCTTGGTTCTGAATGAGTCTTATCACTGAACGCATAAAGAATTCCCTTTGTTTTTTTTTTTTTTAAATTTTAAGTGTTTTAACTATTTTTCTATGTGAGAAACAAAACTGTGCTTCAAAGGAAGGGCATTACTCAGCATCTTCCCTTTGTCAACTCTGAGACCCAATATACTCTATCGCTGTATTGGGATGCTTTTATTAGAGCAGTATTTATGTTAGCTTTTAGGTAAACATTGGGATAGAAATAAGCAGTACCACAGAGATTTATATACTGCTATTTAATTTGATCTATTTATGGGAAACCTGGTTTGAATCCCACCCCCCACCCCCCACCCCCATTTTTAATCTGGGAATTTGCGAAAGGGAAGTAAGGAAGCTTGTTTTTTGGCCAGTTTTCCATAGACTTTTGGAAAGCACGTTAGCTGAGTTATGTTCTAAGCCACTCTATTTTATATACTTCTTAGAAGCACACAGGCTCGGTGAGGTCTGTTTTCTAGGTAACTGGGACAGCGTGCTGTTGGAGCACACTTGGCTGAATAGGCTGACTAGGCACTTCCAGATGAGACCAAGGGCCACAAACTACTTGCGATTAAGTCTCAGAGTGGGCCTCACCACTTCCTTATTCCCTGTTAGGGTTTTCCAGGGTAATAACTGCACCACTGGCTCACTGACGTAGGATCTTCTTGTCGCGTGTGTTATGGCTGATAATCAGCAGCTTTGAAGCTGTCACCCTTGAAGGCTGAAGATCAGGGTTGGAAGGAGCAGTCAGTTATCGGGGTTAAATTAACCTCCTGAGTTTCCTGGCATTTACTCTTGCAAAATACCTTCTGAGCAGGCCTTTCCTTGCATTCTGCCCACTGGCCTGGTTTCCTGTTGGATAGGGACAGATAAAGATGAGCGTTGTCTTTTCTCCCCTGTTGCTCTGAACCAAGCAAGCTACCAGCTTCATGCTGGGCCCAGAAAATGAATGAATACAATTAGGCTGTCAGGAGTCCTGGCCTTTGCTGACTTGGGAGAGGTCCCTTCCCAAAGAATGTACCTTTGAGAGAGAGAAAACATTAAAATATAAAATGAACAAAAGCATACAACAGTTAAGAATAGATTTTTTTTTTTATGTATGTAAGTAGCATTTGGTCTATTGCTTAGTGCATTTAAAATTTGTAATATAAATCATTTGATTACTAATTTTTTTAAAAGGTGCCACTGAACCCTCTTCATGTTTATATTTGTTTCCAATAAGCCTGTGTAGCAATAACGATTTAAAAAGCTATGATATTTTATTTTAGGTACTGAACCACTCGTATGTTGACTGATTGTGCATAACCGATCCTTTTTTCCCAGAAGCAGGATACAAACTGTTAAAATAGCAATCCCGAGAAGAATATTCATTGAAAAGGAAGCCTGTATTTCCCTAAGTGCAGTGAGGAAAGCCCTCGCCTCCTACCCAGGGCAGCTCAGTCTGATCAGTCTTCTGAACTGAGAAAAAAAGCGCTCTTTGATCATTTGTGACGGATCACACCTTCCTATTCAGATATAAAAACCTCAAAGAGGAGTATAAGAAATGAAGTATTAATATTCACTTTCAATAATTTGTCTTACGATGGTGGTCTTAGACAGCCAAATATCAATAAATTACTGTCGCTCTTAAGGGCCTGATTTATACGATTAGGTTCATATTTTAGTCTACGTTTCAACCCATGTCTTGAGCTGTTTTGTAGAAAAGTTTCTTGTGATTAATGTGAACTTCCAGTGTTTCTGAATAGAATATTACTCACGACCAGATCTGTTTCCTCTTAAGTTTGTGTGCATTTATGTTTTTACAATGTAGTCAGTAATAAGACATTACAATGACACAGAACTACTTACTAATCAAGATTTTTGGTACTATTTTATGTATCATTTTTAGTAAAAACAGTTTTTCATATCTTCATATTCTTGGTCACCTCTATTCCTTATTGTACTCATTGAAAGCCGTGTTAGGAGTTACTAAAATCTGTGCAGTTTTCTGAGCAGCTGTTTGTGTGGATGCACTCTTATTTTAGAGGCATCTGGGTATACTTTTCGAACAGCGAGTCACATATTTCAGTAAGAACATTATTTTAATACACTCGAAACTCCTACTCGAGTTAGGGAGCGACAGGCGTGTACCACGGTGACGGTTAGCCTGGCTTTCATTCAGGTAGAATTCTATCATTTTCAATAAGAAAAAAATAAACCTTTGTCATCTTTAGAAACATCCTTCATACAATTGACAGTTGACAGGTTGAAGAAAATGTTACTGTCAGGTCTTATTTTCCACTCAAGTGAGGAATAAAAATAGGTTTGAATGATTTTTTTTTTAAAAAAAACTATTTAAAAATTATTTCCAAAGGGAGAAAAATGTTTTAATTTTTATATATGCCATAGAATTAACCTGCCATTCGCTTCAGGGAAGGTCAGTGAAGTGCAGTTCAAGGAGAGATTGTCTGACAGTTAAGATTTCACAGTTTTTATTTTAAAAAGTCATGTAGTATCGGCTGGGTTGTATTAGGGTATCCTTAGACGTGTTTTCTGAGCGGATTTCTAAGCGAGATAAGATATTAGTATTGTTTCTATTGTTATTATTAAGTGACCTGATTTTCTTGACTGATGACGCTGATTCTGGAATGAAGCAAAAGGGCAGCTGCACCATGTGTGTTGGGCAGTCATGTGTGTTAGCACGTGTGCGTGTGCACCGGGCCACCACGAGATAGCACACAGAGATGAGAGCTCTCTGAGCGTCACTTTGCTGTTAGTGGTTTCCAGCGACTGCACCGTACCTGGGTCTCCGTGTCCAAGTCCGTGGACACGTCTCAGAGATTAGGAAAACCTGATTCGGTTATTTCCCGGCTCAGGAGGGCCAGGCTTTGGGGGCTCAGCGAGATCAGCGTCCCGCCCCCCCTCCGAAGCAGCCATCTTGTTTTTAAGACCGATTTTATTTCTTTCATGAAAATGGTCCGGAAATGAATATGGACGATAGGAAAGGACTAAACCACTTTAGAATCATTTCGGTAGGACACGGCATTTCAAGTTCTGTGTTCCGTTACTTGTGAAGTCACTAAAATGCCATCTTCTTGTATTTAATTGACAAAAAGGGATGTTTTAATGTGCTCACAATATATTTAAACCCCAGCACGACATTGTAATATTACATGTTGGGCTATACCATGTTTCTGTGCACGATTTTCTCCTACAGCTTAGAGTAGATGGTTGATTTCAAAGAAATACATTAATAGCTCTTACTGTTACTACCCCACCCCCAGTCCTTATCCTGTCTATGCTAAGTCGTTCTTTTTATTTATTGGTTGACTTTCTTTTGGAACTTGCTCAGTATTACCAGGATTCTTTCTCCAGTAAGAAGTACTGATGAAAATGTAGGTAGTCCGAGAAGCATCTGGGTACTTCTAAAAGCATTATACGAAGTCAGAACCTTTTTGTTCCTGAAATACAGGCTCTCGCTGTCTCACTACCAAACCGATCTTGTGGGTTATTACCGAAAATTATTTCAGAAGTAAATTTGTAACTATTGCTTAAAAAGAGAAAAAAGAGCGTATCTACCAGGCCTGCTATATTTTCCGCCATGTTTTGTCCTTTTGGATACATTGGAAGCCACGCGGCCTAGTACTTTACCAGAAGTGTTCTCTGTTCTGGCTCCTGCACCTGCTGGGTGAGGGCTGAGAACCGCATTTAGAGCTTCCTCGAGTAATTTCCGAAGTAACATGACTTGGGCAGCCAGATTCCGCTTTCAGCTGGGCGGAAGAACGCTGCTCACATCACGGATTGCTTCAGTTGATCAGAAGTAGGAGTTTTACTGGCTGGAGATGCGGAGTAAAGGCAATACATAAAATGCATGTTTTAAGGGCAGATACACATCTCACGGTTACAGTCCAGGTATGAGAGAGAGTGTTAGCACCGGGAAGCTTTTCTCTGAAACCTCTCACCCATTTTTCTCTGACTGGCTGCTGGAGAAGACGACAATAACTGAGTGTTCAAAGTGACCTTTCTGTTTTAAATGAGCTAACGCACACCTTTTGTTTTTTCTTGCCGTTTCCAAGCTGTCAGACTTTCCACTCTTAAGTTTTATTAGTGACTTATTAATATATGGAAGAACTGTAATTAACAAGTAGCCGGCCTCTGACTATGAAAATACATATGGTGAAAGTAAGTGAGAGTATGTTTGGATTAAAAATTTAGTGTTGAGGTTTAAATAAAATCCAGTTATGGCTCCGTTTGGCTGGATAATTAGGGTGCGCATTGTTACCTGGACTTGGAGCAGAGCAGGTGTGGTATAAAGTTGACGTCCCAGGTTTTATGGACTGTGCTGGGTGGCGGATGGCACTGGGTCGCTCTCATGGAACTTCGTAGGGAACAAGGGACTTAACCTTCTGGCTAAGTTTTGAATGGTATTTACTATTCTGGAGATAAACTAGGATGGGGAAAAGAAGCAAAAAAAAAAAATCACTCTAAATATAGGAAATGATCTTTTGTGTTTAACAATTAGGTTAAACAAAGTGGGAGCAAATGAGCCTAGTTCCCCTTCTGTTGTTTCAGGCCAAGAAAATACAGACAGATGTCGGAATGTGCAGGCGGTGACCTCTGACCCGCACAGCATGGCCACTGCCCTGGCACACAAGTGTCCTGAGCCACCATCGGAGCAGGGTACTTTTTTGAAGTGACTGACACTTTGAGATGGGGATCTGAAACTGACTCTGTAGCTGTTTCAGCCCTCGGAAGGATCCGCCTTTCTGCCTTCAATTTTAAGTTCCTTGCTTTGCAAACTCATAGGGAATCTGTTTCTCTGCTCGGCCCAGACAGAGCTGCTGAGGTGTGTGGTGTCTGAGTAGCCGCTGTAAATTTCCCCTCCCCGCCACGGTATTCATCAGGGTGGGATAGGGGAGGTAGCCGGGGAGACCCGGATGTACGGTTCCTCTGCAGCGAGGTGCTTGCCTGCTTCATTTAACTAACACTTGTTTTTTTTTTTAAAGACAGATGAAAGTAGTGGTTTTGTTCAAGGCCTTTTCTTCTAGTTTCGGCTGTGCAATCTTACCAGTAACCCCTGGGCTCAGACAGACCATTCATGTTTTAGATACTGTGGCATGCAGTGTTTTCTACATGTATTTGTTTACTGTTGCTGCTTCAATAAACTTTTATGCCCATTTCAGTAGTTTTCTGGTGAGGGTTCCATTTATTAAAATGTAGTGACCCAGCACTAAGAGGGGTACAGTCAGATAGTGGTGCTTCTGACAGGGTTCTGTGTCAAACGAGAGAAAATAATAGGGAGATGAAAGCTGCCAAAATGGGTCTCCCAATTACTAATTAATCGGGCGAGAGAGGGCCTCAGTGACAGGTCTGGTGTCCTCTATGGTGGCCGCTCGCAGATCTTTTATTTTAAATACTGTATAGAACAAATTAAAGTGAGCCTCAGGGAGTGCAGCACCCAGATATTTGATATCGTAAGTACTAAATTATTTTTAAGTCTGAAAAGCAAAGCAAAAACACAATTTGAAGCAGCATCTTTGTACTCTTCGCCAACTGTTTTAAAACACGAAGCTATTCCAAAGAGTATTTCCCTTATTAATAAGCAATGTCTTTATTCTTATGAATATTTTAGTGCAGATGGGATAGTATTCTTGGTTTTTATATGAGCATAGCATAGCACTGTATATACATACCATATTGTCAACAGAGACTTGGAGAAAATTTTTAAAATTTTCCTACTGTCTGCCTGTCCTCAGTGTATTGAGGATTACCGGAGTTAAAGAACAAAACCCTCCACCCCCTGCAAAAGTACAGTTTTGCTATCTCAGAGATTCTAATCTTTTTTGGCAATGTTCCCACTATGGTTGCTGGACCCATAATTAAATGCCTGTTATTAGTGTATTTTTTCCATAGCATTTACAACATAAAAAGAAAAGGGTCTTGTGTAGAACTATAGCTGTCAGGGGAACAATGAAAACTAATTACACACTCTGCTATCACCGTTGTCAACTATACTCTTGGGAGGACAACATGGCACCGTGTGAGTGTGTGTGTGTGTGGGGGGATATTCTATATGACGACAGTCAGGTAGGGTCAGACATACCTCTCTGTGTAACATTACACTGTGGATTCTTTGAAGCAAGAAAGCAAGAAAGAAGGACAGGGCTAACTAACTCAGTTCATTAAAAGGGGGAGAAAAAGTGGTTCTTTGTTGGGGAAGGGCTTCCTGCTTGTGCATCCCTCCTTTAGAATGTGCGTTGAGAGAAGGAGCCCTGTTTATGAGTCTGGCTGTCTCACTATTTTGATTATTATCCTGGGGGGTCTCCTATCTGTGCTTCTCATTCCCTGGTGATTTTGTATGACCGTGTCTTTGGCAGGTTGTTTCTTAGCCCTGGGTTTGGGTGCCGTGCTCTGGTTAGTTGAGAGCTAATTGCTTAATTCATTTGTCGCATTGTTCTTTCTGTTCTGTCTAACTTCTCTCATGGCTTTGCCATTACTGTGTCTTTGGGCGGATCTACTGGTGGACGGATTTCAGAGAGAAAGTAAAACTAACAAAAATGCCATTTCTCAAATTTAGAGCAGCTTGGGTCTAAGATTTGGTTAAAAAAAAAAAGACTGAAACTATTGAATAACATGAGGTTTTGGAATCAATTTTGGTTTTGAATCATCCCTGCTCTCCCTGATCCCTGATAGTACATGGAATCCAGGACTTGGCATACTGCGATGTTTTCCATGACTATGAGCATGCTCTGGGCGAAGATCTAGTTTACTGTATCGAAAACCAAAGCTAAATGAGAGGATTCAGGGATTATGTATCAATTCGAATTCATTTTTCCAGTTTTCAAATTAAAGAAATACCGTTGCCCATAATCTAAGTAGGAATACGTTCCTGTGTTGAATATCTAAAAGTTAAAATCGATCAAACACTTTTTGAGTGATCTGTGCAAAGCCCTGGGAGACGCACCCAGGATTCAGAGGTAAGGAAGACGGCGTCTGTACCTGTGGGGAACGTGAGTTTTGTGTGGCCATAATAATTCTGAACACATAACATACTACAAAGTGCCGAGTCCCACAAGAAACCCTCACCTAGAGGCTCACGCAGCAGGCGTTTATCAGGTGCTGCTCTTGCTGCTAATAATCTTGTATAGCAAACAGTGTAATGGGGTCTCTGACATCCTGGAGCCCCGAGAGTGATTTCTAGATCCCTCTTCCTCATACTTGACCGTGCACCGAATCTGGGAATCCTGTTGGAATACAGATTTTAACTCAGGAACTCTGGGATAGAGGCCCAGTAAATTCCCCAATTCTTTTTTTGGAGAGGTTTTTGCTACAGGGTGCGTGCGCTTGCCAGAAAGACAGAGAGACAGAGACACAGAAAGCAAGAAATCACCCCCTGAGGTGATGGACACGCTGCAATCCCTTCTCCTCCATTCTTCTGGAGATCTTGGGCATGCACGCACATGTGCCTGGCATGAGTTTAAGCCACCAGGTCCAGGACTCGAACCGCGGTCGACTACTTGAGAGTCCAGCGCCATTACGCTAACTGGTGGTCCCAGTAATTCCGCGTTTCTAACAGGCTTCCAGATGATATGGATGCTGCTGGCCCACGACCCACAGTTGGAACAGCAAGGGTCTAGGTGAAAGTGAGGAGAGAGATTACTTCTGGGGCCTCACCTTAGTCCTATTGGCCGTCAACTTTCTGTATAGTTCTGGAAGTTCTAAGACGACTCAGTATTTACACTAATGAAAGTTGTTATTTAAAGACTAGAAGGCCTGGGGGCCAGCAGGTAGCATGGTGGTTGGGGCACAGGACTCCTACCCCCAACAATGGCTCATCATGGTTCGAGTCCCCAACCTGGAGGCTTGCTTTCTCATTTTCCCTTTCTTTCTCTCTGGTAAGTGTGCATGTCCTAAGGCAAATTAAATAATAATAATAAATAAATTTTTAAAAAAGAATAGAAGACCAAATAGTCTTTATATCTAACCACTTTCCTCCAAATCGCAAACAAATAAAGTGAATTTTAACATGGCCTTTTATGCTTCATTAAAACCCTGTATAGCACTCAGAAATGTAATAGGCCCGTGCTTTTGGTGTCTTTCTCTCTGTAGACAGATTGTAGAGGAGATAAAAATATTGCCGTCATCCAGAAAAGTTGAAGGAGGATCCTGTTATAATTGTCTAAGGATATTTATTTGCAAACCTTCCCCAGATGTGTTTTATGTAGCAACGCCAGGATTACACCTCAGAAACAGATTTTTAACACTTTATAATATAAATCCATATGGTTAAATGAACCCAGAATGCTCATTTTACATTCAGCATAAAGGATGCCTGATAATTTTTTGCTTCCACTGGCTGGATTACTTGTGGATGGCCTTCAGGAGCCTGTACTTCCAGTGTGGTTATAAAGGACTTTGGGGAAGAACACCTTCCTGTTCTAAAAATTCTATGATCCCAGTGTCCTTCGTGAGAGATCATTGTTCTGACAGCGTCTAGGTAAATGCGAGGTCTGCAAATCTCTTCCCATTTTTTATGGCGTGGATTCCACCTGTTCTTGCAAAGCAAACATTGTGCGATGCTGTGTTAGCAAGTAGGGATGGAGCTAGTTACGCTCAGATCTGTCTGCCGGTGTTTTGCTCTTCATTCACCCTCTTAATGAACATGCCATTTTACTAATGTAATGAACTTTAAGTCTTTGAAAGCAAAAGTAAATAGGCTTCCTTGAAATATACTATAATGGAGTGATTATAAAAAGGAAGATGAAACTGTGCTGTAAATCAGGTGTATTTTAATGAAAACAAAAAGAGGAAGGAGATGGTGAGCATTCCATTTAAGTGTCTTTACTTATTCTAACAATTTTTTACCAACTTTAAAAATGGCATGATAATTATGTCTCTGAACTCTTACATGGCCGACTGCAGTTTGAGTCCTGGACTTGGGGGCTTGAAACTCATTGTGGGCTCATGTGCGCGCCCAAAATTTTGAGAGAAAGATGGAGGAGAAGGGATGGTGATGTGGCCATTTCCCCAGGGGGCTAATTTCTTGCTTTCTGTCGCTCTGTCTCTTGGCATACGAGCCCTATAGTGAAAATCTCTCTTTAAAAAAGTTTAATAAAACAGAAGCCAATCTTTTAGCCATTTTTGATAACATGGATTTAATTAGAACATAGTACAGTATTTCGTAGGAACCATAGATATGACAGAGAGCAGTAAATTGAGGCCTGGATTTGTAGCTGAGGGTAAAGGGAGCTGGATTCCACACGGCTGACTATGGTTCGAGTCCCAGCCCTGGTGGCTTGTAAAACACGCTGGGTGCATGCGCATGTGTGCCCCAAGGCCTAACAAGGTGGACAAATGGAGGAGGAGAGATTATGGCATCACCACACCCCATTTGAAGGGTGCTTCCTCCCTCACTGTCTCTCTGTCTCTCTCTCTGGTGAGTGCACTCACCCTCTGACTGTAAACCAGAGGCCAGCAGGTGAATTGGGGCCAGCAGGTGGTGTGGTGGTTGGAGTGCTGGACTCCCACGTGGCTGACTGTAGCTCGAGTCCCGAACCTGCTGGCTTGCTTTCTCACTTCCTCTCTCTGTGTCTTTCTCTGGTGAGCACATGAGCCCTGCAGCAAAGTAGAAAAGGGTAACAATAAATAAAATTAAATAAATAATTCTTTAAAAAAACAAAAGATAGTCAATCAAGATATTTCTGTTTTTCTTGTTGGTTTATGTTTTTGCTCGCTGTGATGTGACTCAGGGTTCTCAGACAGTGCCTTTGAGATGACACCATTTAGGGTAGACCGTGTGATTGTCACAGACACAGAAACGGCAGATTCTTCTGTGACCGTGTGTGCACTTCAGCGGCTCCTTACAAGAAGTGTGCTGTGTGCTCAAACATGACTGAATTTAGACTAGGGTAGCTTCAGTGATTAAAACGAAGTTCTTCGCTTACCTCTGAGGAATGGTTTTGTTCAAAATAGAACTGATAACCCAAGGTTTGTGGTCAGTGACATGTTCGGGGAATGATAAGAGAGGCTTTCAAAATGTTCATAGAGGGACCAGCAGTTAGTGTATTGGCTATGTCGTTGAACTCCCATGTAGCCAACCGTGGTTTGAGTCCCGGACCCAGTGTCTTAAACTCACACCGGGCGCATGTGCGTGTGTGCCCAAGATCCCGAGAGGAGAATGGAGGAGAAGGGATTGCGGCATGGACATCTCCCCTGGGGGGGTGATTTCTCGCTTTCTGTCTCTCTGTCTCTCTCTGTCTTTCTGACGAGCGCACGCGCCCTATAGCAAAAACCTCTCCAAAAGAAAAAAAAATATTCATAGAAAAATGAAAGTGCAAGTTTATTTTGGTGCAGAAATGCTTGAGATCTATGCATAGTTTTTTCATAATACACATTTCCTGTGAACTTTTTGAAGATCCCCTCGTTAATGCTCAATGGTTTTAATAATTGTTTCCCTCCTTCATTTTAAAAAAGAATTATTTTTATTTAATTCCATTTGTTATTATTATTTTTAAAATTTGACCATAGAGAGACAGGGA